>NC_057798.1:673339148-673340356 GCF_018294505.1 Triticum aestivum | reverse complement strand
CCCCCCCAGGGCCCCCGTCCCGCCTAACCCTGTAGCGTTTGACCACGGGATCTAGCCCTTTGACTTTTCACGGACGGGCTTTGAGCAGTGGACCTATCCACCCGGTTGTGGTAGGTCAGCCCATAGGAACACTTTGGAGCAACATCCGGGCCAGACCCACAGCAAGATCCCCTCCGTGTAGACCCGACGCGTCCGTTTCCCCCCTCCAGGTCCCGGCGGCGGCGCCGTCCGTGAGAGGGGCACACCCCGGAGACGCGTGCCGGGCGTTTGCACCCGCCACAACACTTCCAGACTTGTGAGAGGCCGCCTACGCAAGATTTGGCGGCATGCTAGCCCGCGGAGGCCGCCGGCCACTGTCGTAGACACGCGAAGAGCAATCCGCATAGAGGGAATTGTTCAGATACTACTCCATCACGAACAATTATGAAAAATTACCATCAGTCCTACAGCACATGTGCCCGCGTCGTGTAAAAAATCATGATTTTATCGCGCTCCGAGTATTTAATAATATTCATGCCGCATCGTTACCGCAGAACGTCTACTAGCGTGTCATAGCCGTTCGTGAGGGGGGGCACCCCCGGAGACACGTGCCGCCTCTTCGGACAGGCCACCATACCACCCTGCATGTATGGGGGCCCGGTGCGACGCTCGGGTGGCATTGCTACCCCCAGGGCCCCCGTCCCGCCTAACCCTGTAGCGTTTGACCACGGGATCTAGCCCTTTGACTTTGCACGGACGGGCTTTGAGCAGTGGACCTATCCACCCGGTTGTGGCAGGACAGCCCATAGGAACACTTTGGAGCAACATCCGGGCCAGACCCACAGCAAGATCCCCTCCGTGTAGACCCGACGCGTCCGTTTCCCCCCTCCAGGTGCCGGCGGCGGCGCCGTCCGTGAGGGGGGGCACACCCCGGAGACGCGTGCCGGGCGTTTGCACCCGCCACAACACTTCCAGACTTGTGAGAGGCCGCCTTCGCAAGATTTGGCGGCATGCTAGCCCCCGGAGGCCGCCGGCCACAGTCGTAGACACGCGAAGAGCAATCCGCATAGAGGGAATTGTTCAGATACTACTCCATCACGAACAATTATGAAAATTACCATCAGTCCTACAGCACATGTGCCCGCGTCGTGTAAAAAACTCATGATTTTATCGCGCTCCGAGTATTTAATAATATTCACGCCGCATCGTTACCGCAGAACGTCTACTAC
>NC_057798.1:673336029-673336633 GCF_018294505.1 Triticum aestivum | reverse complement strand
GGCAGCGCCGTCCGTGAGGGGGGGCACACCCCGGAGCCCCAAGACGGGCGTCTACGCATGCATGCACACTTTCACATATGCATCGGGACCTGTGCGATGTTTCGGTGACATAGCTACACCCCGAATCCCCCACCAACCAGAATTCCTTCCGTGTCGACTGTTTCCCCCCTCCGTGACACGGCGATAGCGACGTTCGTAATGGGGGGCAATCGATATACCATCGGGTATGTTTTTTTATGCAAAATCAAAAACTAAAATAAAGTAAAAATAACAAAACAAAGTAAAAATAAAAAAAGTAAAATACATGTATGCCGACGGCAAGGCCGTCGGCATATCTGTGCACACACGCAGGTTGTCCCACAGATCGATGATCTGGCGTGGCACACGGATCGATGACGTGGCCAAGGGGCCTATGCCGACGGCTGCGCCGTAGGCATACCTCTGCCACGGATAAAATAAAAAATTAAGTAAAGTAAACATATGCCGACGGCATCTGTGCACACGGATCGATGACGTGGTGTGGCACACGGATCGTTGACGTGGCAGAGGGGCCTATGCCGACGGCTATGCCGTAGGCATACCTCTGCCATAGATATGCCGACGG
>NC_057798.1:673234079-673335135 GCF_018294505.1 Triticum aestivum | reverse complement strand
CGCCGTTACCGCCCGTCAGTGTAGGATAAACACCGTCAAATGATCAGCACTGACCGGGGTGGTGGGCCCGGGCTAAGCCGACGGCCTGCGCTATGCCGACGGGCCCCGTAGGCGTATCTCGGGCGGTCCCGACGGCCTCGTCTATGCCGACGGCCCCGTCGGCATAGATGTATGTATGCCGACGCCTTTTCTGCACCTACGGCCTATCCTTGGCCGTCGGCATAGGTCTGGCGATGCCGACGGGGGCCGTCGGCATAGATTTGGCCGTCGGCAAACCCAGTTTTTCTGGTAGTGTCTACCTCATCTACTTCTGGGAAACAGTTAACGAGATAAGCATTTGCAGAGTCAGGAGCCAGCATTGTAAACCCAATGTGGAGTGCCGATGTTGTAGTGTCTAACAAGCTGTAACATCTATGGTGGTTTGGGTACTTCACCCTCCCCTTTCTATAAGAGATACGCACACTCGTACATATTCGAGAAAAAAAATAGTATGCATCGACAATCAAGCTATTACATACAATATTTACTGTCAAAATAATACCGTTTCTGATTGCACTCAATCTCAGCTGAGTCAACATTGTTCACATGGGACCATGTAGCTGCCGCAATAAAGTTTCCTCTGCCACTTCATATGATTCTAAGCCGCTACTGCCACCTCAAAAGACAATGAGATGCGTCTAGGCCACTGCTTCGAAATAATCCGTTCTGCGAGAGTATAACTGCAAATATGCCAGCAGTATATAAACACACCCAAGCGATCATATGATCATATCTCTGCTTGTCACTTCCAAGCGATAGAGTAGCGATATCGTGCTGCCGTCCATGGACGATCTCCTCTCTCCGTCCTCCTCCTTCGTTCCACCCTCACCGTCCTCCCACTTCTCCACCGTAGGCCAGCAGGTGCTCGAGTTCGTGTCCCGGGAAATTCCCGAACAATGGCTGTTCGACGACGGCACGATGTCCCAGAACGCGGACAGGGAGCTGTCTCCCACGGGGAGAACGCTCCTCCGGAGCGCTGAGCTCTCCGAGCTGCCACCGAGCCTCCCGGCAACGCTGCAGTGCCAAACCAACCGGCGGGGCCGGAAAACCGGGCCCCGCTCTGACGGTCGCCATAGCGCCGTCAGCCATGTGCAGGCCGAGCGGCTGCGCCGCGACAAACTGAACCGTCGATTTTGCGATCTCCGAGCTGCCGTCCCCAACGTGTCCCGCATGGACAAGGCATCACTCCTGGCAGACGCCGTCGCCTACATCGCGGAGCTGCGCTCCCGCGTGGCGCGCCTCGGGGACGAGGCCAACAAGGAACTGGAGCAGAGCTCTGTGGCCGCTTCCAAGTTCGTGCAGGTAGATGAAGCGGTGGACGTGCGGATGGTGGGAAGTGACGCGGCCGCGGTGCGTGTGACCACAGCAGCCAGCCACGCTCCGGCGCGGCTGATGGGCGCGCTCCGGTCGCTGGAGCTGCAGGTGCAGCATGCCTGCGTTAGCCGCGTGCAAGGCGTGACCCTGCAGGACGTCGTCGTGGACGTGCCACCCTCGATGCAGGACGCTGATGGCCTCCGCTCGGCGCTGCTCCAGACGCTGCAGGACAGCGCCTAGGCCGCTAGAGTGATGGGGGTAATAAAGGAGATGAAATGGACGTCTATACCATCATCGTTAATTATGTTTCCTGCTGTTATACATGAAATAAATTGCCCATTATCTACGTAAACGGTGTAGTCACAGACTGCGGAATATTTATGTACGTAGCGTCGCCCCATCCACCACTCCGTATTATTACTTGTGTTCTACTACTTTTAAAATGATTAAAATACTTCTTTTAGGGAAAAATGATTAAAATACTTGAGAGGTGATTCTCCACCACATGTGAGCATCGACGGTTTAGTCAAATCCACATGTTCATAAGGACGTGCAAAGTTAAAAACTACGACCACGCACGCGCCTCCTCTCCTAAAAAGAGACTAGGGTTTCTCTCTCTCAAAAAAAAGACTAGGGTTTCTCTACCTTTCGGCGGCATCTTCGCCGGTCCGTCTTGTTTTCGATGGCCTTAGCGCCATGGTGACGTGGTGGATCCCGGCCTTGCCGGTGGGAGGAATGTATTTTTAGATGTTTCCTCGAGTTTTTTTAAGATTAGTGTCTTGCTCGGGAAGGCAAGATGATAACAACTCTTTGAAGATGAAATAAGGTTCTCCTCTTCTAGCCCCCGTCCAGGGACATCAAGCATCATCGGTGGGTCTTTGATGGATTTGCTCGGGTCTAGTCGTAGTTCGTCTACGTTCGAGTGTTTTTCGGTTGGATCCTTCCGATCTATACTACTCTTCAACGACGATGGTTACAGTTTTGATGCGCTGGTCCTACAGGCCTTAGCACAACAACTTCTCCATTATCTACTACAACAAGTTTTGCCCGGCTCCGACAAGAGAGGGGCGATGACGACGGCGCGCCTTCGGCTCGCTTCAGTGCTTATAGTCGTCGCTAGGTAGCCTACGGATCTATATGTAATTGTTATTATTTATGGTGTTTATTGTATTGCGATGATTGAACATAATAGATAAGTTTTCTCACACAAAAAAACCACATGTTAATTTGCCCTCTTGTGCTCCTCCATTAGTGGATCTTGTGCAAGTTCAACTATAGGGCCACCAGGCGGTGGTTTCAGTGTAACCTATAGGCTATAGCCCAGGCCCATCGGGTACTCTTTTATTGATTGCCTTGTACAAAATGCCCCTGTAGCACCAAACAATGGCCGGCTGCACACGTAGAGAGTCATGCATCAACTCAAGAAAAACGTAGAGAGTCATGCATGACATTACGTGGCTTGATGTCATGCGCGTGTACTCTATACTGATTGAATGCATCATCTAGTAGATGTTTATATACTACATATACTATTCATCCTTCCAGACTATGAATTTGTCTTTTTTGTACAGGTTGCATTTCAACGTATTTCATCATGAAATTTTACACACATGTGGATTACATCCTTACATACACACATATTTTTTTTTCAAATTTTTTTGAAACATAAAAATTTGAATTTGAATTTTTCAGAAATAAAGGCCTCCATGGAGCTCGGCCTCCAAAACGCTATTCTCCGTACATACTCTCTCCGTTTCAAAATGTAGTCCTTATTAGAATTTTTCAAAGTCAATTTTTGTCAACTTTGACTAAGTTTATAGAAAAAGATTACCAATATCTAGAATACCAAATCAATACGACTATATTCATCATGAAATATATTTTCATACGATATATATATATGGCATTACAAATATTAATAATTTTGTCTATAAATTTGCTCAAAGTATGTGAAGCTTGACCTATATGCAAACCAATGGGCACTTTATTATGGGGCGAAGGGAATAATATGTTGTACAATAGCAGAGCAAGCAGTTCACTATGTAAAATTGCCATGTCATCAAGAATCAACTTTAGTAATTACTCACATAATAGAGTTGGCTATTAGGTTAGTCCTTTTCTTACCCCACAAAAGAAAAGGTTAGTCTTTTTCTTCACTTTCATCTTTCTCTTCCCTCTCAATTAATATTTTTACCAACGAGCACGCGCAGAGGTGGACTCTTGCATGCGAGTTCGCCATTCTTTTTCCTTGTCATTTTCCTCCACTTAGGCAAAAGTTCGATGAAAGTAGGTTTGTACCAACTATTAAACTTACTCTAAATGGAACAACGTTCACCATGCGTGTGATATACTGAGCTTGCAGAATATTAAGCACCTTTGAACCGCATTAACGAAACTTGTGAGCTGCATTTGAATTTTGTTACGCTGTGTTTGGATGTTCGTATTGGTCTGTCGAATCAGATTTGGTAATGGGCTGACCCTAATACAGGTGTTTGGATGTACTCTAAAACAACCCACTGAAACGGAAACGAATACGCTGGAGTTTTCGCTCGCACACGCCCACCCATCACGCCAATACAGAGGCCCGGACCTTCGATTTCACCTGAATTGCTTCCCTCCCGCAAAACAAAACGCTTCGTCAGTTCTTTCCTCCCCCTACCACGAGACAGAGGGTTCAAGAGAGGAAACCGCCGCCTAGTAGATCGACGGCGGCGCCCTCGCAGATCCACCACGCCGGCCGGCGTAGGTATGGTCGCCGCCTCCCCTTCCCTTCTTCCTCTGCCGCCGTCCCTTCCCCTCCTCCAGCGCTGCCCCTTCTCGTTCTCTCTGGCCCTGCTCGCCATGGCCAGATCGGATCTGAATCCAACGGCGGCAGTCCACTCCGGCGCCGGCCCTTTCTTTCCTCTCCAGCCGTGCGATGGACCACTGTCGGTGCACATCTCCTCTTCCTCGGACCACCTCTTGGGCCGCCCCTTCTTCTGTGTGTCCAGCCAGCCACTCTTCATCCATGATTCTTCCCTATCTCCAAGCAGTCATACAACTACTGTTTTAATGCATATAGTAATGTTGCTATGCAATTCCAGTGTTTGACATCCAAACATGATTCTGTATTGAAACCTCAGGACGATTCCGTGAGCCAATTCGATATACATCCAAATAACCGAATTCGTATTCATGGAGATTACAGTTTCCTGTTTGAATTGGAATTGAAACCAATACAATACATAGGCCTCCAATACAGACATCCAAACACAATGTTACTGTTTTTGAAACAGTTTAGAAGTCTTTTGCGAGAACTATGTGTGTGATATACTTTTGGAAAGCTATGGATTATTCGAAAACTTTTCCGTAGAACACGTTTTTAGATTCCTTAATGTTTAAGAGCAACTTTGAATACGATGAGGTAACCGTCAAATGGAATAGAGTATATTTTCACAAAAAAATCAAATCCTTCATTTAAAGTATGCTAATGATATGTCGTGAGAAGGCTATTGATGAAACAAACTTTTCATGTACAATGCTCTCCTTAATTCCTTACGGTTCAAGTGCAATTTCGAAAGAAAGAAAAAAACGTCAATCTCGACTTGCAAATTTTGATTTTCGGTCGGAACCCACATGAACTGTATCCGATAGGCAACTCAAGTGCAGAAATGCACGCGATATTTTAGGATTGTTATCTAGATAACTTTTGAAGTGTCTCTATATGATGATGCGTGTGATATACTGTTGCAAATTTATGTTTTAGACAAAAAATCATCTAGAATACATTTCGAGATTCCTTATGGTTTAAGAGCTTGTTTTAATACGCCGTTATACCTATCGAATGGCATAGAGTGTGTTTTGGTGAAAATAAATCCATTATTCGTCGAAGCAATGCAAATTATACACTTTTGGGAATATACCAACAACACGAAAGCTTTTCATGTCGATCATTATTCCTAACTTTCTACGGTTTAAGAGTATTTTTAAAATATGTTAATCTCAAGATAGTTTTTGTTTTGTTTTTTACTCTGGCAGTTTGGCCCATTGTGAACCGCATATGGTGATCAACCAAACTACGAGTGCCGATGTGCTTCACTATTCCAAAAACAAATGTAACAGAGTGCAACTCACGTAGGGGGAATGAATTGTGGCATGAAGTGAAGTGAACTGCCTGACTTTTTGTATTTTTCTAACACTGTTAGTTTGTCTGAACCGGGGGACGAAGCAAGTGCACTGCATTGTTTATCTATGTTGTTTTTTTCTTTATTTTACTGCATGTGTCAACATAGCAAAACTGCTGGGAGATACTTTCTCCGTCCCATAATATAAGAGCATTTTTTACACTAGTGTAGTGTCAAAAAAGCTATTATATTATGGGACAGAGGGAGCAGATGTTTACGGGGGACAAGGAAATAGAAATACCAAAAAAATTCTCTTTGGTTGTTCTTTTGGTTCTTTGTTGATCTTTTTTTAGTTTTCTTCACCCTTCAAGTGTTTTTCTCTTGTCTTCTTATTTCTTGCATATAAGTTGTTGTATTTTTGTTAACTTGAAAACGCAACATATGGCTGGAACGAAAGGACCTTATCCTATGGAAGGAAAGAAGCTGTCATAAAAGTGGTGGCTCCAGTCATCCCAACATATGCAATCAATATGTAATAATTCCAAAAAAATGTAAGGGGATCACTGACGCAATATCACACTATTGGTGGGGTGATGGGGAGAACCAACATAAGATGCAGTGGTTTGAGTGATGGAAACTGTGTGTGCCAAATGAGAGGGAGGCTTTCGAGATATACACAGCTTTAATTTAACCATGTTGGCATAGCAATGCTAGAGATTTATGGAGAATCATGGGTCCTTGTGTGCTAGAGTATTAAGATCAAAGTACTACCCTTTAGGAGAACTACAAAATTGTGAGTTAAAGAAGGGGTCATCATATGTATGACAAAGTATTTGGGGAGATGTGCAAACCTTCAAGAAGGGGTGTATAGGGAGAGTTGGTGATGGAGCAAAATTCATATTTGGAATGTCTGTTGGATTATGAACAGTTCATCAAGAAAAATCATCACCGTTAGAGCCAACCGAGTTTTAACTATGGTTAATGAGCTTTTGATCTAGTGCGAGAGAATAGAATGAGATTTTAATCGGGATGGATAATTGATGTCAATTGTATTCGTTGGATTCCTATACATCACCAAGATACCAAGGATTATGTGGCATGGCATCTAACGAAGTGTGGTATTTTCTATGTTAGACCGGCTTACTACAAACAATGGGAAGACTGTTATGTTAACGAAGGCCCAAATGCAACGGGCTAGGGCCTAGGGGTGATCTTCCACGCATCCGGTTTTGAAAAAAATTTAGAGTTTGAGGTTGCCTAGGAAGGTTAAAATATTCATATGGCATTGTTTACACAATGCAATTCCCTACTTACGTGTCGTAGCAAATCGTCATATTGGTACCACATCCCAATGCCCGATATGTAAATCTAGAGCTAAGGACATAGCGCATGCTATGTTCCAATGTGATAGGGCACGTTCGGTATGGGAGGTACTAGGGCTGAGGAGGTTAATTGACGAGGAGATAAAGGTTGATCGATTGGGCTCCATGATAATCGAGTACTTTCTATGTGACCCAGCAGTCCAAGGGGCATACATGGATCCGGTCTAATTTTCAAAGATTGTGGCAGGTACCTGCTGGTACTTATGGTGGTAGAGGTGATGCATTGTCAGAGTAGAGGATGTCCTAACACCAGTATGTACGGGGGCCAACAATTCAGGCTTTGGTGTTGAACTTCGTCAGGGCTGCGGGGAAACCGGCAACATCACCATGCCAAAATCAGTGGAGAAGTGAGATGTTAGGCCAGACTATTCTAAACGTTGATGCTTCTTTTTTTGAAGTTGAATTTACAGGGTCTTGTGACGCAGTGATCCGGGACCATAGTGGGGCATTTTTTGGCAGCGACAACAACAAAATTGGCGCATGTTCCCGATGTCATTTCAGCGGAGACCGCGACACTATATGAAGGCTCGAAGTTGGTCAGTTGGTTGGGATGTAACAATGTTCTGATACGCATGGACTTACAGTGGTTCAAACTCTTAATCGGGGCAAAGGACACTCTATGGTTGCAGCCCCTATTCTAGAAGACTTACGTCGAGATTTGAGTGAGTTCGGGAAGGCTTGTGTCGAGTTTTGTAGTAGGGAATCTCATGTAGTAGCACATGTGCTAGCTAGATGGGGTCGTGAAAACCATCCTTCAGTTTGGTTTGAATCGCCCCCGGAGTTTAGCATTAAGTTTCTTATAGGTGGTGTAGATGTGATTTGAATTTAATAAATCTAGCCATGATGGCCTTCCCCTCAAAAAAACATGAAAACCCAAAACATTCCTTCTTCTTGTTTGTTTATTGTTTTACTTTGGAGAAGATAACTCGTAGTACATGGTCCTAGTTGCACTTGCTTATTATCTTGCAAAACTTATTCGTTGGAGCCAGGGGAAACTAATTATGAAATCTGACGAGTGATCATACCCAGGAAGTTGGTATGATCATCTTACTTAACACTTGTGTATGTTTTACCCTGGTGCTTCACTTATAATATCGTACATTTATATGCATGCACGCCGTGAGGGTAAACGGTCTGCGCTTTCTCATGCCATTAAAAATCTTGATGATTGAGTATTTCCCTTCGGAGTCTCCGTGATTGACTTGGCACATGTTCATACATGAAAAATATTCAATAATTAAGCCTCCATGGTGTAACAGTTTAAAGGAGTTTTGCATTATGAACTGGTTGCACTCAGTTTTAATTGTTCATAATGCATGATTATGATCTCTTGACTCCCTGATTTGTGCCTCCTAATCTTTATTACTAGCTGAAAGGATTGGTATGGTCGACTAGAAGGGGGTTGAATCCCCGACTCATAATTATTAACTATGTTTGCAAATTTTAGGCTCAACGGTAAAATAGATTGCCTAGATATGTAACTAGGTGGACAACCTATATGACAAGCACACCGATAACAAGATAATAAACTTGCACAAAGTAAAGGTAAGAAGTAACCGCAAGTGGAGATGAGGATGTGTTTCTGAAGCTCCCTTCTTTGGGGGAGGTACGTCTCTGTTGGAAGAGTATGGAGGAGCGATGCTCCCCAAATAGCCACAATGGCTCACCCTATTCTCCTCATGCCCTCGCACAATGCATGGTGTCGTGAGAAACCGAGACCTTTACAAACAAGGTTGGGGCTACCTCCATTACTTATTTGGAGGCTCTCACCACCACCACAGCTCTTCCTTCTAGTGTGCCCAATCACCCAAGAGTAACAAGTTGATGAAGACCCCCGCAAAAAAAAACAAGTTGATGAAGATGAAAGAGTCGGGGGAACACAAATCGGTTTGGAAAAAAGGAATCTAGATCGGACGAATCTCCTCCAATACCCAAAGTATTAGATATTTTGGGTGGGTGGGGACGGAGATATCAAGATTTTAGGGTTTGGCAATGGTGGGGAGATAGCTTGAGAGAATATTGGGTTTAAAGGTTGAAGTGTTGGGGAACATAGCATGTAATATCAAATAATTTCCTACGGTCACGCAAGATCTATCTAGGAGATGCATAGCAATCAGATGGGGAGAGTGTGTCCACGTACCCTCATAGACCGAAAGCGGAAGCATTAGGTTAATGTGGTTGATGTAGTCGAACGTCTTCACGATCCAACCAATCTAATACCAAACGCACGGCACCTCGGAGTTCAGCACACGTTCAGCTTGATGACGTCCCTCGAACTCTTGATCCAGTAGAGGGTCGAGGGAGAGTTCGGTCAGCACGACGGCATGGTGACGGTGATGGTGATGTGATCCGCGCAGGGCTTCGCCTAAGCACTACGACATTATGACCGGAGGAGTAAACTGTGGAGGGGGGCACCACACATGGTTAAGAGAACAATTGATATGCTATGGGGTGCCCCCTGCCCTGGTATATGAAGCAGGGGAGGAGGAGGCGGCCGGCCAGGAGGCGCGCGCCATGGGGGGAGTCCTACTAGGACTCTACTCCTAGTAGGATTCGCCCCCCTCCTTTTCCCTTTCTTACCGGAGGGGAAAAGGAAGGAGAGGGAGAGGGAGAGGGAAAGGAGGGCGCCACCCCTCCCCTAGTACTATTCGAACTCCCATGGGGAGGGGCGCGGACACCCATTGTGGCTCCCCTCTCTCTCCACTAAAGCCCATGTAGGCCCAATACTTCCCCGGGGGGTTCCGGTAACCCCTCGGTACTCCGGTAAAATACCCAAACCACTCAAAACAATTCCGATGTCCGAATACTACCTTCCAATATATGAATCTTTACCTCTCGACCATTTTGAGACTCCTCATCATGTCCATGATCTCATCCGGGACTCCGAACAAACTTCGGTCACCAAAACACATAACTCAGAATACAAATCGTCATCAAACGTTAAGCGTGCAGACACGACGGGTTCGAGAACTATGTCGACATGACCGAGACATATCTCTGGTCAATAACCAATAGCAGAACCTAGATGCTCATATTGGTTCCTACATATTCTATGAAGATCTTTATCGGTCAAACTTCAATAACAACATATGTTATTCCCTTTGTCATCGGTATGTTACTTGCCTGAGATTTGATCGTCGGTATCCTCATACTATTGGGGAACACAATATTTCAAAAAAAAATTACCTACGATCACGCAAGATCTATCTAGGATATGCATAGCAACAAGACGGGATAGTGTGTCCATGTACCCTCGTAGACCGAAAGCGGAAGCGTTTAGTAACGTGGTTGATGTAGTTGAACGTCTTTGCAATCCAACCGATCCAATTACCGAATGTAGGGCACCTCCTCCGTGTTCAGCACACGTTCAGCACGATGACGTCCCTCGAGCTCTTGATCCAGTTGAGGCCGAGGGAGAGTTCCGTCAGCACGACGGTGTAGCAACGGTGACGATGAAGTTACCAGCGCAGGGCTTCGCCTAAGCACTACGACAATATGACCGAGGTGTGTAACTGTGAAGGGGGGCACCGGACACATCTAAGAGAAGACTTGGTGTGCCTTTGGGGTGCCCCCTGCCCATGTATACAAAGGAGGGAGGGAGAGAGGCCGGCCCCCTAGGGGCACGCCAAGAGTATGGAGTCCTACTAGGACTTCCAAGTCCTAGTAGGAATCCCTTTCCTTTTCGGAGTAGGAGAGAAGGAAAGAGGGAAAGAGAGAGAGAGAGAGAGTAGGAAAAGGCAAGGGGGGCGCCGCCCCCTTCCCCTAGTCCAATTCGGACCCATGGGGGGGGGGGCGCCACCTCCCCTTGGACTCCCATTACTTCTCCTAGTGAACTCCCGTAACTCCCCGGTACTCCGATAAACACCCGAATCAATCAGAACCTTTCCGATGTCCGAATATAGCCTTCCAGTATATGAGTCTTTACCTCTCGACCATTTTGAGACTCCTTGTCATGTCCGTGATCTCATCTGGGACTCCGAACAAACTTCGGTCATCAAATCACATAACTCATAATACAAATCGTCATCGAACGTTAAGCGTGCGGACCCTACGGGTTCGAGAACTATTCGACATGACCGAGACACATCTCTGGTCAATAACCAATAGTGGAACCTGGATGATCATATTGGTTCCTACATATTCTATGAAGATCTTTATCGGTCAAACCGCATAACAACATACGTTGTTCCCTTTGTCATCGGTATGTTACTTGCCCGAGATTCGATCGTTGATATCCTCATACCTAGTTCAATGTCGTTATTGGCAAGTCTCTTTACTCATTCCGTAATGCATCAGCTTGTAACTAACTCATTAGTCACATTGCTTGCAAGGCTCATAGTGATGTGCATTACCGAGAGGGCCCAGAGATACCTCTCCGATACACGGAGTGACAAATCCTAATCTCGATCTATGCAAACTCAACAAACACCATCAGAGACACATGTAGAGCATATTTATGATTAACCAGTTACGTTGTGATGTTTGATAGCACACAAGGTGCTCCTCCGGTATTCGGGAGTAGCATAATCTCATAGTCAGAGGAACATGTATAAGTCATGAAGAAAGCAATAGCAATAAAACTAAATGATCATTATGATAAGCTAACGGATGGGTCTTGTCCATCACATCATTCTCTAATGATGTGATCCCGTTCATCAAATGACAACACATGTCTATGGTTAGGAAACTTAACCGTCTTTGATTAACGAGCTAGTCAAGTACAGGCATACTAGGGACACTCTATTTTGTCTATGTATTCACACATGTACCAAGTTTCTGGTTAATACAATTCTAGCATGAATAATAAACATTCATCATGATATAAGGAAGAATAAACATTCACTTTATTATTGCCTCTAGGGCATATTTCCTTCAGTCTCCCATTTGCACTAGAGTCAATAATCTAGTTCACATCGTCATGTGATTTAACACCAATAGTTCACATCTTTATGTGATTAGTTCACATCTCCATGTGACTAATACCCAAAGGATTTACTAGAGTCAATAATCTAGTTCACATCGCTATGTGATTAACACCCAAAGAGTGATCATGTTTTGCTTTGTGAGAGAAGTTTTAGTCAACGGGTTTGCCACATTAAGAGCCGTATGTATTTTGCAAATTTTCTATGTCTACAATGCTCTGCATGGAGCTACTCTAGCTAAACGCTCCCACTTTCAATAGGTATCCAGATTGAGACTTAGAGTCATCCGAATCAGTGTCAAAGCTTGCATCGATGTAACCCTTTATGATGAACTCTTTATCAACTTCATAACCGAGAAACATTTCCTTAGTCCTCTTAGCTAACTATAAGGATAATTTTGACCGTTGTCCATTGATCCACTCCTGGACCACTATTGTACCCTCTTGCCAAACATGGTAAGGTACACAATAGGTCTGGTACACAGCATAACATACTTTATAGAACCTATGACTGAGGCATTTGGAATGACTTTCATTTTGTTTCTATTTTCTGCCATGGTCGGGTTTTGAGTCTTACTCAACTTCACACCTTGCAACACATGCAAGAACTCGTTCTTTGACTGTTCCATTTTGAACTACTTCAAAATCTTTGTTAAGGTATGTTCTCATTGAAAAATCTTATCAAGCGTCTTGATCTATCTCTATAGATCTTAATGCTCAATATGTAAGTAGCTTTGCCGAGGTCTTTCTTTGAGAAGCTCCTTTCAAACACTCCTTTATGCTTTCCAGAAAATTCTACATCATTTCCGATAAACAATATGTCATTCACATATACTTATCATAAAGGTTGTAGTGCTCCCACTCACTTGTAAATACATGCTTCACCTAAAGTCTGTATAAAACCATATGCTTTGATCACCGTATCAAAGCATATATTCCAACTCCGAGATGCTTGCTCCAGTCCATAGATGGATCGCTGGACCTTGCACACTTTTGTTAGCACCTTTCGGATTGACAAAAACCTTCTGGTTGTATCATATACAATTCTTCTTTAAGAAATCCATTAAGGAATGCAGTTTTGACATCCATTTGCCAAATTTCATAAAATGCGGCAATTGCTGACATGATTCGGACAGACTTTAAGCATAGATACTAGTGAGAAACTCTCATCATAGTCAACACCATGAACTTGTCGAAAACCTTTTGCGACAGTTCAAGCTTTGTAGTTAGTAACACTACTATCAGCGCCTGTCTTCCTGTTTGAAGATACATTTAATCTCAATGGCTCACCGGTCATCCGGCAAGTCAATCAAAGTCCATACTTTGTTCTCATACATGGATCCCATCTCAGATTTCATGGCCTCAAGCCATTTTGCAGAATCTGGGCTCATCATCGCTTGCTCATAGTGCGTAGGTTTGTCATTGTCTAGTAACATGACTTCCAGAAAGGATTACCGTACCACTCTGGTGCGGACTATACTCTGGTTAACCTATGAGGTTCAGTAGTAACTTGATCTGAAGTTTCATGATCATCATCATTATCTTCCTCACTAATTGGTGTAGGAATCACTGGAACTGATTTCTGTGATGAACTACTTTCCAATTCGGGAGAAGGTACAGTTACCTTATCAAGCTCTACTTTCCTCCCACTCACTTCTTTCGAGAGAAACTCCTTCTCAAGAAAGGATCCATTCTTAGCAACAAATATCTTGCCTTCAGATCTGTGATAGAAGGTGCACCCAACAATTTATTTTGGGTATCCTATGAAGACGCATTTCTCCGATTTGGGTTCAAGCTTATCAGGCTGAAGATTTTTCACATAAGCATCGCAACCCCAAACTTTAAGAAATGACAGTTTAGGTTTCTTGCTAAACCACAGTTCATACGGTGTCGTCTCAATGGATTTAGATGGTGCCCTATTTAACATGAATGCAGCTGTCTCTAATGCATAAGCCCAAAACGATAGTGGTAAATCAGTAAGAGCCATCATAGATCGCACCATATCCAATAAAGTACGCTTATGACATTCGGACACACCATTATGCTGTGGTGTTCCAGGTGGCGTGAGTTGTGAAACTATTTCACATTGCTTTAAATGAAGGCCAAGCTCGTAACTCAAATATTCACCTTCGCGATTAGATCGTAGAAACTTTATTTTCTTGTTACAATGATTCTCCACTTCACTCCAAAATTCTTTGAACTTTTTCAAGTGTTTTAGACTTGTGTTTCATTAAGTAGATATACCCATATCTGCTCAAATCATCTATGAAGGTTTAGAAAATAATGATACCCGCCGCGAGCCTCAACACTCATCGGACTGTATACAACGGTATGTATTATTTCCAATAAGTCAGTGGCTCACTCCATTGTTCTGGAGAACAGAGTCTTAGTCATCTTTCCAATGAGGCATGGTTCGCAAGCATCAAATGATTCATAATCAAGTGATTCCAAATTCCATCTGCATGGACTTTCTTCATGCGCTTTACACCAATATGACCTAAACGGCAGTGCCACAAGTATGTTGCACTATCATTATCGACTTGGCATCTTTTGGCATCAATATTATGAATATGTGTATCACTACGATCGAGATTCAATAAACCATTTATATTAAGTGTATGACCATAGAAGGTTTTAACTTGTAAACAAAACAACAATTATTCTTTGACTTAAATGAATAACCGTATTGCAATAAACATGATCCTATCATATTCATGCTCAACGCAAACACCAAATAACATTTATTTTAGGTTCAAAACTAATCCCGAAGGTAAAAGGAGTGTGTGATGGTGATCTTATCAACCTTGTAATCATTTCCAATACACATCGTCACCTCGTCCTTAACTAGTCTCTGTTTATCTTGCAACTCCTGTTTTCGAGTTACTACTCTTAGCAACCAAACCAGTATCAAATACCGATGGGTTGCTATAAACACTAGTAAAGTACACATCAATAACATGTATATCAAATATACCTTTGTTCACTTTGCCATCCTTCTTGTCCGCCAAGTATCTAGGGCAGTTCCACTTCCAGTGGCCATTTCCTTTGTAGTAGAAGCACTCAGTTTTAGGCTTGGGTCTTGATGACCCACAAGTGTAGGGGATCTATCATAGTCCTTTCGACAAGTAAGAGTGTCGAACCCAACGAGGAGCAGAAGGAAATGATAAGCGGTTTTCAGTAAGGTTTCCTCTGCAAGCACTGAAATTGTAGGTGATAGATAGTTTTGTGATAAGATAAATTGTAACGAGTAACAAGCAATGAAAGTAAATAAGGTGCATCAAGGTGGCCCAATCCTTTTTGTAGCAAAGGACAAGCCTGGACAATTTCTTATAATGAGGAAAGCGCTCCCGAGGACACATGGGAATTATCGTCAAGCTAGTTTCATCACGCTCATATGATTCGCGTTCGGTACTTTGATAATTTGATATGTGGGTGGACCGGTGCTTGGGTACTGCCCTTACTTGGACAAGCATCCCACTTATGATTAACCCCTATTGCAAGCATCCGCAACTACAAAAGAAGTATTAAGGTAAACCTAACCACAACATTAGACATATGGATCCAAATCAGCCCCTTATGAAGCAACGCATAAACTAGGGTTTAAGCTACTGTCACTCTAGCAACCCATCATCTACTTATTAGTTCCCAATGCCTTCCTCTAGGCCCAAACAATGGTGAAGTGTCATGTAGTCGATGTTCACATAACACCACTAGAGGAAATACAACATACATCTCATCAAAATATCGAACGAATACCAAATTCACATGACTACTAATAGCAAGACTTCACCCATGTCCTCAGGAACAAACGTAACTACTCACAAAGCATATTCATGTTCATAATCAGAGGTGTAATAATATGCATTAAGGATCTGAACATATGATCTTCCACCAAGTAAACCAATAAGCATCAACTACAAGGAGTAATCAACACTACTAGCAACCCACAGCTACCCATTTGTGGTTTCGGATACAAGATTGGATACAAGAGATGAACTAGGGTTTGAGAGGAGATGGTGCTGGTGAAGATGTTGATGGAGATTGACCCTCTCCTGATGGGAGAATTGTTGGTGATAACGATGGTGATGATTTCCCCCTCCCGGAGCGAATTGTCCCCGGCAGAACAGCTCTGCCGGAGCTCTAGATTGGTTCCGCCAAGGTTCCGCCTCGTGGCAGCGGAGTTTCGTCCCGTAAGCTTTCCCACGATTTTTTCGAGGGTAAAAGCCTTCATATAGCAGAAGATGGACACAGGAGGGCCACCAGGGGGCCCAAGAGACAGGGGGCACGCCCAGTAGGGGTGGGCGCGCCCCCCACCCTCCTGGCCAGGGTGTGGGCCCCCTGAGGTGTTTCTTCCGCTCAATAATTCTTATTAAATCAAAAAATAAGTTTCGTGGAGTTTCAGGTCTTTTGGAGCAGTGCAGAATAGGTTTCCAATGTTTGCTCCTTTTCTAGCCAGAATTCCAGCTGCCGGCATCCCCCTTCTTCATGGTAAACCTTATAAAATAAGAGAGAATAGACATAAGTATTGATATATAATGTGTAATAACAGCCCATAATGCAATAAATGTTGATATAAAAGCATGACGCAAAATGGACGTATCAACTCCCCCAAGCTTAGACCTCGCTTGTCCTCAAGCGGAAGCCGAAATCGAAAAATATGTCCACATGTTTAGAGATAGAGGTGTCGATAAAAATAAAATACGGACATGAGGGCATCATGATCATTCTTATAACAGCAACATAAATAGATTTTGTCATATGATTTCTTATGCTCAAGTAACAATCAATTCACAATGTCAAGTATGGTTCAGAAACTTCATTGAAGGCTAACAAACTATGATCTCAGTCATTGAAGCAATTGCAATTTATCGTAACATCACAAAGAGTCAAGAATAGAGCTTTTCAGCAAGTTCACATACTCAACTATCATATAGTCTTATACAATTGCTAACACTCATGCAATACTTGTGGTTAGAGAGTTTCAGCCGGACACTGAGAAAGATAGGGGCTTATTGTGTTGCCTGCCAACATATTCACCTTTTGGTGATGTCAACAATAATAGTCCATGCTGACGAGCATCCAATTGGATATATATATCATGATCTTTCAAACACGAGGAGCTTGCCAAAGGATAAAATGAAAAAGGGGAAGGTGAAGATCACCTTGACTCAAGCATAAAGTAAAAACATAAAGTGAAAAGATAGGCCCTTCGTAGAGGGAAGCAGAGGTTGTCATGCGCTTTTAGGGTTGGATACACAAAATCTTAATGCGAAAGAACGTCACTTTATATTGCCACTTGTATATGGACCTTTATTATGTAGTCCGTCGCTTTTATTGCTTCCATAACAAGATCGTATAAAGCTTATTTTCTCCGCACTAATAAGTCATGCATATTTAGAGAGCAATTTTTATTGCTTGCACCGATGACAACTTACTTGAAGGATCTTACTCAATCCATAGGTAGATATGGTGGACTCTCATGGCAAGACTGGGTTTAAGGATATTTGGAAGCACAAGTAGTATCTCTACTTGGTGCTACGAATTTGGCTAGCATGAGGGGGAACGGCAAGATCAACATGTTCGGAAGATCAATGACAATATACTTTAACTGAGATGTGAGAAAACATAAACCATTACATTGTCTTCTTTGTCCAACGTCGACTCTTTTAGCATGTCATACTTAATGAGTGCTCACAATCATAAAAGATGTCCAAGATAGTATATTTATATGTGAGAACTCTCTTTCCTTATTACTTCCTATTAATTGCAACGATGACCAAAACTATGTTTATCAACTCTAGACAACTTTTATGCCTCATACTTTCTATGTGTGAAGTCATTACTATCCATAAGATCAATATGAACTCTTTTATTCTTTTTATTCTTTCTATTTTTCTCAAGATCATAGCAAGATAGCAAAGCCCTTGACTCAACACTAATCTTTATTATAGATAGCTCACGGACTCGATTACATAAAGAGATCACAAAGCAAAACTCAAAGCTACTTGATATCAAAACTTCAATCTACTAGATCAAGATACTACTAAGAAGGATCGAACTAAATAAAACGGTATAATAGGAGTATGATGGTGATACGATACAGGGGCATCTCCCCCAAGCTTGTCAGTTGCCAAGGGGAGTGCCCATACCCATGTGATTATGTCTCCTTCTTCACGGTTGGAGTTTTGATCTTCTTGGCAATGATGCCCCTCGGGATACGATTCTCCTCCTCGAGCTTATTGACTTGTTACTTGAGGCCCATAATTTCTTTGCGGAGCTTGCCGGTAATGGCTAAAGCTCCCTTTACCCAAGGATGCTGCATAGCTTCTAGAGAACAAATGACGCTCTTTTTCATATTTTCATAAGAAAGGAATCTAAAGTTGGAAGGGATGACCGAATTTGGAATAGCCGATCTATGTAGTTCCCTCATCATGAATTCTACTGGGAGACGAGAGGTTACTTCTTGATCTTCCTCCATGGCATCTATCCTTTTCAAGTCGGCCCCCATCTCATTCTCCATTGATGGTCCAAAGTGATAAGCATCGCTTTTTGCTCCTGGACCTAGTGTCGGGTGAGACACCCGACTCTTCCCGACTGACTCTTGAGAAGACATCTTGCTCTAAATCTGCAACAGGGACAACTTGAAACAAAAACAGAGGATATTTGCATGATATGGTGGTCAAAACCTTCGGGAGATTATATAATGAATTTTTACCGACCAAAATACGTAACATGCAAGAAAACGGAGTCCGGGAGGCACATGAGGTGTCCACGAGACAGGGGCGTGCCCAGGAGGGGTGGGCGTGCCCTCCACCCTCGTGGAGGCCTCGTGTCCTTCCTGGACTACTTCTTTCTTCATAAAATTCTTAAATATTCCAAAACTGATAAAAATTGCCTTTAGAATTGTTTTGGAGTCGGTTTACTTACCGTACCACATACCTATTCCTTTTCGGAGTCCGGAACGTTCTGGAAAGTGTCCCTTATGTATTCCTCCGGGGTTACGGTTTCAATAATATTAGTTTCAACATTGATAGGATTACCTGAAATATAATGTTTAATTCTTTGACCGTTCACCACCCTCGGACTTGTGCCTTCGAAGTTGTTGATTTTTATGGCACCGGAATGATAGACCTCCTCTATATCGTAAGGGCCTTCCCATTTAGAGAGAAGTTTTCCTGCAAAAAGTCTTAAATGAGAGTTAAATAATAACACATAATCACCTATGTTAAACTCACGCTTTTGTATCCTTTTGTCATGCCAGCGTTTGACTTTTTCTTTAAATAGCTTGGCATTATCATAGGCTTGGGTTCTCCATTCATCAAGTGAGCTAATATCAAACAACCTCTTCTCACCGGCAAGTTTGAAGTCTAGTTGGGCTCTTTGATAGCCCAATATGCTTTATGTTCAAGTTCTAGAGGTAAATGACAAGCTTTTCCATAAACTATCTTATATGGAGACATCATAGTTGAGCTCTTTGATAGCCCAATATGCTTTATGTTCAAGTTCTAGAGGTAAATGACAAGCTTTTCCATAAACTATCTTAGATGGAGACATACCCATAGGATTTTTATATGCAGTTCTATAAGCCCATAATGCATCATCAAGTTTTTTGGACCAATTCTTTCTAGATCTATTAATAGTCTTTTGCAAAATTAATTTGAGCTCCCTATTGCTCAACTCTACTTGACCACTAGACTGTGGGTGATAAGGAGATGCAATTCTATGATTAACATCATACTTAGCAAGCATCTTACGGAAAGCACCATGAATAAAATGTGAACCACCATCAGTCATAAGATATCTAGGGACTCCAAACCTCAAAAAAATAACTTCTTTAAGCATTTTAATACAAGTGTTATGATCAGCACTACTAGTTGGAATAGCTTCTACCCACTTAGTAACGTAATCAACAACAACTAAAATATGTGTATATCCATTAGAGGCAGGAAAAGGTCCCATATAATCAAAGCCCTAAACATCAAATGGTTCAATAACAAGAGAATAATTCATAGTCTACTAATATTACCAATTCTTTGACATTCATCACAAGACAAGACAAACTTACATGCATCTTTGAAGAGAGTAGGCCAATAAAAACCGGATTGCAATACCTTATGTGCAATTCTGTCTCCAGCGTGGTGTCCTCCATATGATTCAGAGTGACACTTGCGTAGGATCTGTTCCTGTTCATGCTCAGGTACACAACGTCTAATAACACCATCTACTCCTTCTTTATAAAGGTGTGAGTCATCCCAGAAGTAATGTCTTAAATCATAAAAGAACTTTTTCTTTTGCTGGTATGTGAAACTAGGTGGTATAAATTTAGCAACAATGTAATTAGCATAATCAGCATACCAAGGAGCAGTACGAGAAGCATTAACGACCGCTAATTGTTCATCAGGAAAGCTGTCATCAATAGGCAGTGGGTCATCAACAACATTCTCTAACCTAGACAAGTTGTCTGCAACGGGGTTCTCAACTCCCTTTCTATCAATAATATGCAAGTCAAATTCTTGAAGCAAGAGAACCCATCTAATGAGTCTACACTTAGCATCTTTCTTTTCCATAAGATATTTAATAGCAGCATGATCAGTGTGAATAGTAACTTTTGAATCAACAATATAAGGTCTAAACTTATAACATGTAAACACAACTGCTAAGAATTCTTTTGCAGTAGTAGCATAATTTCTCTGGGCAGTATCAAGATTCTTACTAGCATACTGGATAAAATTTAATTTCTTATCAACTCTTTGCCCTAGAACAACACCTACAGCATAATCACTAGCATCACACGTAATTTCAAAAGGTAAATTCCAATCAGGTGGCTGAACAATAGGTGCAGTGATCAAAGCTTTCTTAAGTATTTCAAATGCTTCTACACAATCATCATCAAAGACAAAAGGAATATCTTTTTGCAATAAATTAGTTAGAGTCCTAGAGATTTTAGAGAAGTCCTTAATGAACCTCCTATAAAACCTGACATGACCAAGGAAACTTCTTATACCTTTTATGTCCTTGGGACATGGCATCTTTTCAGTAGCATCAACTTTAGCTTTATCAACATCAATACCTCTCTCGGAGATCTTGTGCCCCAAGACAATGCCTTCATTGACCATAAAGTGGCACTTTTCCCAATTCAAGATGAGACTGGTGTCTTCGCATCTCTGCAAAACTCGATCAAGGTTGCTCACACAATCATCAAAGGAGGATCCATAAACGGAGAAATCATCCATGAATACCTCACAAATCTTTTCACAAAAGTCAGAGAATATAGCCATCACACATCTTTGAAAGGTAGCAGGTGCATTACATAAACCAAAAGGCATATGTCTATAAGAAAAAGTACCGAAAGGGCAAGTAAAAGTAGTTTTTGATTGATCTTCCACTGACACAGGTATTTGAGAGAAACCAGAATAACCATCTAGAAAGCAGAAATGTGTATGTTTGGATAGTCTTTCTAGCATTTGATCAATAAAAGGTAAAGGGTAATGATCTTTCTTAGTAGCTTTATTTAATTTACAGAAATCAATTACCATCCTATAACCTGTAATAATTCTTTGCTGAATCAGTTCATCTTTATCATTAGGAACAATAGTAATACCTCCCTTTTTAGGGACATAATGGACAGGGCTTACCCATTCACTATCAGCAACGGGATAAATTATACCAGCCTCAAGGAGCTTTAGTATCTCCTTTCTTACCACTTCTTTCATCTTAGGATTTAATCTTCGTTGAGGATCTCTGACTGGTTTGGCATCTTTTTCCCAACTAATTTTGTGTTAGCATAGAGTGGGACTAATGCCCTTAAGATCATCCAGAGTATATCCAATAGCAGCACGATGCTTCTTCAGAGTTTTCAATAATCTTTCTTCTTCTTGCTCTGAAAGATTAACACTAATAATAACATGATATATCTTCTTTTCATCAATATAAGCATATTTAAGATTATTAGATAATGGTTTAAGTTCAAACACGGGATCACCCTTGGGTGGAGGAGGATCCCCTAGAATTTCAACAGGAAGGTTATGTTTCAGAATACGTTCCTGTTTAAGGAATACTTCATCTATTTCCCTTCTTTCATTCATAAACATATCATTTTCATGGTCTAGCAAATATTGTTCTAACGGATCAGTAGGAGGTACATCAATAGAAGCAAGACCAATTATTTCATCTTTACTAGGTAATTCTTTATCACGGGGTTGTCTACGGAATTTAGCAAAATTAAACTCATGAGTCATATTATCCAAGCCAATCGTAACAACATCCTTTTTGCAATCAATCTTAGCTTTAACAGTGTTCAAGAAGGGTCTACCAAATATAATGGGACAAAAGTTATCTTGTGGGGAACTAAGAACATGAAAATCAGCAGGGTATTTAACTTTCCACACAAGACTTCAACATCTCTAACAATCCCAATTGGTGAAATAGTATCTCTATTGGCAAGTTTGATAGTAACATCAATACCTTCCAATTCAACGGTGTCAGTGGGAAACGACACCTATGGGATCACAAGAATCCCTACTGCGGTTGCGGGGCGCGTGATCGTGAGAAGAGCGGGACTAGCAGACAACACAAAGGGGATTTACCCAGGTTCGGGCCGCAAAGATGCGTAAAACCATACGATCCTGCTTTGGTGGATGTATTTAGTGTTCTTGAGCTCTTGAACTAGCTTTGGGTGTTCCAGGTTCCAAAGAGCCGAATCCCTCCTCGGTGTGCCATGGGCCTCCTTTTATAGGCCGAAGGGGCTGCCACAGTGGCACACAGGAGGTGGAAAGTGCTACAGCATTATGAGCTTATCGCAGGTCTTACAGGACGAAGCGCATTAAATGCGGGGCTTAGGTGTCCCTCCACTTTATCGGGGATGGGGGTGAGGCCCGTCCCGTCCGTCGCTGCCCCTCCTGGCTTTGACACGCGCCCTGGCCAGCGACGCATGCAGTGCCATGTAGGCAGGCAGGCAGCTGAGGTGGCGCGGTGGTAGAGCCTCCATGTATTGTTGCATGTTGCCACGCAGGTGCCTACCCAACTGGTTGGGTCGGCAGCGGCATGCGAATGGCGGTGGTGGAGACTTGCTGGCGCGGGCCTGGCAGTGGCCCTGGTGGCGCGCCTGGCGAGGGTCTTGCCGGATGGCTCGGCAAGGGTCCTGCCGCGGCATGTCGTCGTCCCCGGCAAGGATCTTGCCGGGGGTCTCGTGGGCTTCCTCGGCAAGAACCTTGCCGAGAATTGTTGCCTTCCTATCCTTACTTGATCTTGACTGTTCTTTGTCTTTACAAAGATATGCATGCCACCACAGAGGTGCCTCCCGAGTCCTGTCCCAATGTGTTTGCTTAGCGTTGGCGGGCTTGAAGGTGGCTTGCTCAGCTGGTGCGGACGAGCTGCCCCGGCCAGGGTCTTGCCGGGGCCGCTGAGGCTTCCCTCAGCAAGGGTCCTTGCCGGGGCAACCTGCGTTGCCCGTGCGACCTTTGTGGCCTTGGTCCTTGATGTTGCTTTGTTCGTCCTGTGCCTTTGGCTTCTCTCCGGCTTCCCTTTCCTGCCATGTTTATGCGTGACCGTGGCAGGAGGCTCTGACTGCCCGTGCACAAGTAAAGGGGTCAAAAGCAGAGCCCCTACTTTTGTACACCGACAGGAGCCCCCAGGCTTGGGCCATACATAAGCACAACACGTTGTTGGGCCAGGCCCAGAACGGTGCGCGGGCAGTTGGGGCGGATTTTTACCGCGATAACTGTTCTGTCCACTACACTTCCCCCCACGACCTGCGTTGAACGCGCGACGTGGGGGTCGTGCATGCGTATGACGGAAGCATGCTGGCGTCATCCTGCGGTGGACATTAAAGAGGCGGCTTGCATGTCTCTTTGAGACCGCGGGGCTACTGCTCATTTACTGCCCTTGCGTGGGAACCGTCGCTCCACGCGTCCCACCGCGCCCATCCTTCACGCCACGTTCGCTGCATGCATGATGCAGAGCGAATGATAGGCGCGCGGGATGTGAGTAGTCATGCGCGTGCACGGGTCGATTCCCATGCGCCTTCAATGGAGCGGGGAGGGCGGTCGACGGCCCCGCTTGCTGTCACTTCAACGGGCCGGATTGGCCGAGAGGGGGCGGCCGAGCCTCGCCCCCACTGAGGGAGTCCTGGATTAGGGGGTATCCGTACAGCCGGACTATATATATCGTCCGGACTATTGAAGCGTGGAGATACAAGACTCAAGACTCCGGCCCGTGTCCGGATGGGACTCTCCTTTGCGTGGAAGATAAGCTTGGCGATCCGGATATTATATTTCCTTCCTTGTAACCGACTCCATGTAAACCCTAGCCCTCTCCGGTGTCTATATAAACCGGAGGGGTTGGTCCTTAGAAGGCCGATCACAATTATAATCATACCACCATAGGCTAGCTCTTAGGGTTTAGCTTCTACGATCTCGTGGTAGATCTACTCTTGTACTACTCATATCTTCAATATTAATCAAGCAGGAAGTAGGGTTTTACCTCCATCGAGAGGGCTCGAACCTGGGTAAACATTGTGTCCCTTGCTTCCTGTTACCATCAGCCTAAGACGCACAGATCGGGACCCCCTACCCGAGATCCGCCGGTTTTGACACCAACACCCTCCCCTTTATAAAGGGGGGAGTAGGAGGAATGGTGCCCCTCAATCCTCCATCATCTGCCTCTCCCTGTCCTTGCTCCCTCCTTCTTCTTGTCATGGAGAGGGGGCGTTGCGACGCTTCATCGGTGGCGGCGAGGGTCTCGGCTCGGCAATGCATCGCCCCTCCCCAAGAGCTCGTGGCGGTGGAGCCGGCGGCTAGAGGGAGGGGGAGGGGGCGAGGTCGAGGCCGTCGCGGCGCTCGTGGGAGAGGAAGACGGGGCGGCAGATCAGCTTCGCCTCCGCCAGTGGCCCCTCCTCCGATGGAGGGCCACGTTGGGGACAACCCTTGTGAATTCTTCATCAGGCTGCGCTAGCCGCCGCACCGTCGTCTTCGCCTCCCGACTCCATTTGCGCGGGAGATGGATATGGATCCACCACAGGCGCTGCAGCTACATATGAGGGGCTGCTGGAATAGCGGTGTATCGGCCGATGTCGAGTTCCACGCCCCTCATGTTATGTATCTCCATCGAGGGTGGAAGACCTTTGCCCGCATCCATAGCTTGACGGAGGGGCTCACTCTCCATTTTAAATTAATGGAGAATGACCTCCTCTCCGTCAAGATCTTCGGGCACTTCGGGACTCGCGTCAGGTGCTACGTGGAGAGCTCCTCCGATGATGAAGACTCCTCCTTGAATGAGAGTGACGGGGAGGATAGCGGCAGCGACAACGAGGGTAGCGGGCGGCAGGATGACGGGTTCGACTAGGCGTTAGCCGCCAAAAAGGACAAGGAAGAAACAAAGAGATGCCCACTCGACCTCTAGCTAGGGGTTAGCCGCCATCGAGCACTATCAACCCTAACCGAGGAGGAGACTCGACCTAGCATGCATGCTATAACTTAGGGCGCCAGCGCTTCATTTATTAGTGCTCAGGGTCTGCGCCTGGCTTTGTACAAAGGGTTACATACCTTGTCAGCAAGGCTTGTACAAAAGGGTGGCTTGCCGGGAGGCCCGGCAGCCGCGCCTTATGGTTAAAACTTGCGAAGATGCTCGATGTTCCAGGAGTTGCTCACTGGAATGGCATCTTCGGTCTCCAGGCGGACTGCGCCGGGCCTGGTGACTCGTGTTACCTGATAAGAGCCTTCCCACTTCAGCGTCAACTTGTTGGAATTCTTGGCCGACTGAACGTGCCGAAGAACAAGGTCGCCTTCCTCAAAGCTCCGGGCATGAACGTTGCGGCTATGGTAGCGGCGCAAGGCTTACGGGTAGCATGCTGCCCTCACAGCCGCCCGGAGACGATCTTCCTCAAGGAGCGTTGCGTCATCTTGCTGCAATCGCTCTTGCTCAAGCTCATCATAAGCGAGCACTCGAGGCGACCCGTATATGAGTTCCGTGGGGAGAACTGCTTCTGCCCCGTAGACTAGGGCAAAGGGTGTCTGGCTGGTGGCTCGATTTGGTGTCGTCCTGATTGACCAAAGAACTGGCGACAACTCATCAATCCAGCGCCTTCCACTTTTGTGCAGCCTGTCGAAAGTCTTCGTTCTTAAACCTCGCAGAACTTCAGCATTTGCTCTCTTCATTTGGCCGTTTCTCCGTGGGTGTGCCACGGAAGCGAAACAGACCTTGCCGCCGAGATCTTCAATGTATTGCATGAAGGTGTGGCTTGTGAACTGTGTGTCGTTGTCGATGATGATCCTGTTGGGCACCCCAAAACGGCAAACTAGTCCTTTGAAGAACTTAATGGCTGACTGTGCCGTCACCTTCCTCACTGCCTCCACCTCCGTCCACTTTGTGAACTTGTCGATCGCAATGCACAAGTACTCAAAGCCCCCGACGGCACTGGGGAAGGGGCCCAATATAGCGAGCCCCCAGACCGAGAAGGGCCAGGAGAGAGGGATGGTTTGAAGGGCTTGAGCTGGTTGATGAAGCTTCTTTGAATGGAACTGGCACGCTTCACACTTGGTTACTAGTGTCGTCGCATCCTGGAGGGCGGTGGGCCAGAAGAAACCTTGCCGGCAGGGGCCCTTTACCCTATGTGGGAGCCACATATGCCTTCATGTATCTCCGCCAATAGCTCTAGTCTTTCCTCCCAGGAGATGCACTTCAATTTCACCCCATTTGGTCTCCTTCTGTACAAAACACTGTCAACGAATTGATACAGAGCAGACCAGCGGGCTACTTTTTCCGCTTCTTCCTGCTCCTCAGGAAGCTCTCCTACTTGGAGGAATCGGACAGTATGCTGTGCCCATGCCGGAGCCTGTGGCTCGACAACAAGGACCAGAGGCATCTCTTCTGCCGCGGGAGCGACCGACTCTACGGTCATAGCCTCAGGCCCGGCTGGAGTGGGCAGCCCCGTGGCAAGGCTGGTATCCGCGACAGTACCTTCGCCGGCGGCCCTAGGAGGCTCGGAGGGGAAGTACTTGCTGGGGCCTAGCTTCCTTCGTTTGTTCTGCCTGACTGATGGTTCGATGGACGGTTGGGTCAGCTGAAGCACAAAGTACCACATGGGGTGATGAATGATGTCTTTTCTTCGTCTTCTTTTGTCATGAAAATCTGGTGGTATCCTGAGTAGGCATCGAGGAATGATAACAGGTCACACCCAGCCGTGGAGTCAAAAATCTGGTCGATGCGCGGTAACGGGAAGGGATCCTTTGGACAAGCCTTATTGATGTCAGTGTAATCAATACACAGTCTCCACTTCCCGTTTGCTTTGCGCACCACTACCGGATTGGCCAACCACGTCGGATGGAGCACTCCTCTTACCAAGACTGCCGCCTCTAGCTTTCTGATTTCTTTTGTGATGAACTCTTGCCTCTCCAGAGCTTGCTTCCTGACCTTCTGCTTGACGGGCCACGCATGAGGACAGACGACAAGGTGGTGCTCAATCACTTCCCTGGGAACGCCGGGGATGTCAGAGGCTTGCCATGCAAACACATCGACATTCGCCCGCAGGAAAGTGACGAGCTCACTTTCCTATTTGCTGTTGAGGGTGGAGCTTATGGTGAAAGCCCCACCCGTGCCGTCCTCCTTGACGGGCACCTTCTTGGTCTCTGGCGGTGCAGCTCTGGACTTCTTGCTCTTGCCGGCGGAGCTCTCTGGCACATCCTCAACGGGAGCACGACACCCTGAAGAGGTGCTCTTGCCGGAGTGGATGCGAGGGGTCTCGCCAGTCTTCTTCCCTCCCGAGGCTCCGTCGGCAGGAGCAGGTGTCTTAGCAGCAGCTGCTGCAACTGCCTCCCGGTAGAGTTGGTCGGTGCAAATCAGTGCCTCTTTCTTGTCGGAGGGGACGGTGATGATGTTCATCGGCCTGGGCATCTTCAGCATGTTGTAGGCGTAATGTGAAGCCGTTATGAACTTGGCTAGTTCCGGGCGGCCGAGGATCCTATTGTAAGGCAAGGGGATCTCGGCTACATCGAAAACAATCCTCTCCGTCCTGTGATTCAGCTCGCTTCCGAAGGTTACAGGCAGCGTGACCTTTCCCTTTGGCTGGCTCCTCCCTGGGTTAACCCCTTTGAACGTGCCTGCCTCCTCGAGGTCTCCATCAGGGATCTGCAGCTTCTTGACCACAACAGGCAAGATCAAGTTCAGGCCGGCTCCACCGTCGACCAACATCCTTGTCACCTTGAGGTTGCAAATCATTGGGCAAACCAATAACGGCAAGCACCCGACCGCAGTAGTGCGGTCAGGGTGGTCCTCGATGTCAAAGATGATGGGCGTGCTGGACCATTTCAGTGGCTTCCGCACGTCGAACGATGGCTCCACCGCAGTAATCTCACGCACCCACTGCTTGAGCTGGCGGTGAGATGTGTGCAGTGAGGCGCCACCATCGACGCACATGGCCTCTGTAGCTTTCTAAAACTCATGATCGCCGGACTCGTCGTCCCCGTCGTGATCATCATCTTCTTGCTTCTTGTCGTGGCCCCGGGCGGGCCTCTCCTGCTGACTATCTTTGCTGCGGCGGCCCCCTTGGCCGCCACGTTTCTTGCTGGACCCTTCGGCACCATCTTGGCCCTTCTCCTTGTCCTGCCGCTCATACTCGGCTTTCTGCTTCTCAGCGAGCAGCTCTACTTGCCGGCAGTGTTGGAGGTCATGGCCCTTGGTGCGGTGGATCTTGCAATACTGCATGTCGGAGCCTCCTGGCTTGTTGGCGGCCACCAAGGCCCGACAAGCAACACACCCGGCAACCTCCTTGCCGGGGTCGCTTGGCTTTGTCTTCTTGGTGGTGCCGGTGTCGTCGGATCCCTCGATGGCAGGCACAACCTTGCCTTTGTGTTTCCTGTGACGGTGCCGGCACTTCTTCGCTGGGGTGGTGGTATCGCCAGTGGAGTCAGCTTCCGCGCCGGCATCTTCGCCGGGGTACTTCCTTCCCTCTTCAGCACGAGCGCATCGATCGGCCAGGACATAAAGTTCGGCTACATCCTTGACCTTGTTCATCGCCAGCTCTTCGCGCATCTTGCGGTTGCGCACATTCTGGTGAAGCGCACTGATCACGGCGGCGGGTTGAACATCGGGGATGTTGTACTACACCCGGCTAAACCTTTGGATGTACTTGCGCAGGTTTTCTCCTTCCTTCTCGGGGATGATGTGTAAATTAGTCGCCTGGCCATGAGCTTGGTAAACTCCGGTAAAGGCGCCAACAAACTCATGGCACAGATCTGCCCAAGAAGAGATGGAATCCATCGGCAAGTGCTTCAACCATGACATAACATTAGGCTTGAGCGCCAACGGGAAATAGTTGGCAAGCACCTTATCGTCGCGGGCCCTAGTAGCTTGCATCGTGATGGTGTAGATGCTGAGCAACTCTGACGGGTGAGTCTTGCCATTGTATTTCTCGCCAACGTCGGGCTTGAAAGTGCGGTGGGAGGGCCACTGGAACTGCCGCAGCTCACGGGTGAAGGCTGAACAACCCACCTTGTAGGGTAGGCCACCATAGCTTCCCGGCTCTGGGTGGTCCGTAGTGGGCCTTGCCCGCCTGTCCCACTGGTGGCGCGCATCACATCGGCGCTGGATGGTGGTTCGAGCGTCCTCATGAGCCCGCTCCTGAAGGACTTGCCGCTGATCGCGGTTGGTTCGCGGGTTAGACGAAGCGATGGAGATATCATCACGAGCATCGTCGTGACAGGTCGTCGCCCGTAGCGGCCGGTGCTGAGGAGGGGAGTACACCATAGCCGCATTGCCTTCGGCTCGGCCCCTGCTAGCAGGGGGTGGCCCGACGGAGCGACGGCCTACGGGTTTCGCTGGTCGCAACTTATCGTCGTTGGCGATGCCGACGAGGCTCCGGACGGTGGCCCTCCATTTGTCAAGCTTTTCCGCCATGGGAGGGAAGTCGAGGAGGAGCTGTGCGCGCGCCAGGTCTTCTGCCAGCGTGGGTGGCGGCGAGAGTTGGGTGGACCGCGATGCGCTTCGACTTCTAACCACGTTAGAAGGAGCCTCACCACGGCTCCACAACCACCCGCCACCTTCATCGGCGCCTCGGCGTGCACGCTGGCCTCCCTCATCCTGCGAAGGACGCACAATGCTTTTCCCAGGGTGGCGCTGCTCATCGCGTATGATTTGAGAAGAGCGCGCCATAGGTGCTGGCGTTGGTGTCTTGGAGGTTGCCGCGCCATCGGTGGGCGTCACGTCGACGCCCCCGGAGGGCCCCGCGCCACCTGCGGGGGGCCCGACATCGTCTTTAGGGCTGCCATCGCGCGGCTCGTTGCCCGTCGCACAGGCGACGCCACCCACCGGGCCTGGACTGCCAGGGCGATTTGGGTGTTCGCGGGACATGCCACGGGCTCTCCGCGACTGGCCCGCTACTGGCCCGCACCGGCAACGGCAGTCCGGTCCCGGATGTGCCAATCGCCGTGGTCATCTTCTTCTTAGGAGCCATGCCAATGATGAACTCTTGGGCCAACTGCTAGACCAGACTCTCACAATTGCGCCCCCTACCTGGCACACCAAAGATGTCGGTGGGAAACGACATGTCTGGGATCACAAAAATCCCTACTGCGTTTGCGGGGCGCGGGATCATGAGAAGAGAGAAGGACTAGCCGACAGCACAAAGGGGATTTACCCAGGTTCGGGCCGCAAAGATGCGTAAAACCCTACGATCGTGCTTTGGTGGATGTATTTAGTGTTCTTGAGCTCTTGAACTAGCTCTAGGTGTTCCAGGTTCCAAAGAGCCGAATCCCTCCTCGGTGTGCCATGGGCCTCCTTTTATAGGCCGAAGGGGCGGCCACAGTGGCACACATGAGGTGGAAAATGCTACAACTTTATGAGTTTATCGCTGGTATTACAGGACGAAGCGCATTAAATGCAGGGCTTAGGTGTCCCTCCTCTTTATTGGGGATGGGGGTGAGGCCCGTCCCGTCCGTTGCCGCCCCTCCTGGATTTGACACGCGCCCTGGCTAGGGACGCATGCAGTGCCATCTAGGCAGGCAGGCAGCTGAGGTGGCGCGGTGGTAGAGCCTCCACGAAGGGCTGCATGTTGCCACGCAGGTGCCTGCCCAACTGGTTGGGTCGGCAGCGACATGCGAATGGCGGCGGTGGAGACTTGCTGGCGCGGGCCTGACAGTGGCCCTGCTGGCGCGCCTGGCGAGGGTCTTGCCGGATGGCCCGGCAAGGGTCCTACCGCGACACGCCGTCGTCCCGGGCAAGGATCTTGCCGGGGGTCTCATGGGCTTCCTCGGCAAGAACCTTGCCGAGGATTGTTGCCTTCCTATCCTTACTTGATCTTGACTGTTCTTTGTCTTCACAAAGATCTACGTGCCACCACAGAGGTGCCTCCCGAGTCCTGTCCCAATGTGTTTGCTTAGCATTGGTGGGCTCGAAGGTGGCTCGCTCAGCTGGTGCGGACGAGCTGCCCCAGCAAGGGTCTTGCCGGGGCCACTGAGGCTGCCCTCGGCAAGGGTCCTTGCCGGGGCAACCTGCGTTGCCCGTGCGACCTTTGTGGCCTTGGTCCTTGATGTTGCTTTGTTCATCTTGTGCCTTTGGCTTCTCTCTGGCTTCCCTTTCCTGCCCTGTTTATGCGTGGCCGTGGCAGGCGGCTCTGACTGCCCATGCACAAGTAAAGGGGTCAAAAGCAGAGCCCCTACTTTTGTACACCGACAAACGGGTGCAATATCATGCATAATTTCTTTATATAAATAATAGGGTATTGCACTAGCACTAGCACCCATATCACATAAGCCATGATAACAATGATCTCCTATTTTAATAGAAATAACAGGCATGCCTACAATAGCAGTTTCACCACAGAAGTAAATAACATGCCCATCTAAATTATCATCCAAGAGATCTTTAACTATAGCAATACTAGGTTCAACTTTGATTTTCTCAGGAGGTGTATAAGTTCTAGTATTACTCTTACGAACAACAGTCGAAGTTGTAGCATGATCCTTTATCCTAACAGGGAAAGGTGGTTTCTCAACATAAGTAGTAGGAACAATAGGATCATTATAAGTGATAGTCTTTTCTTTAACTTTAATAGGTGCAACTACTTTTACTTTAACGGGAGGATTATATTGAAACCACTTCTCCTTAGGGAGATCAACGTGAGTAGCAAAAGATTCATAGAAAGAAGCTACTATCTCAGAGTCAAGTCCATATTTAGCACTAAATCCACGAAAAGCATCGGTATCCATAACAGATTTAACACAATCAAACTTAGGTGTCATACCTGACTGCTTACCATCGTCGAAACCCCAATCTTCAGAGTTGCATTTAATTCTTTCCAATAAGTCCCATTTGAATTCAATAGTCTTCAGCATATAAGAACCAACACAGGAAGTATGGAGCATGGTGCGATCATTGAGAGAAAGCCGAGCATAAAATTTTTGAATAATCATTTCTCTGGAGAGCTCATGATTGGGGCATGAATATAACATTGACTTAAGCCTCCCCCAAGCTTGAGCGATGCTTTCTCCTTCGCGAGGCCAGAAATTACATATGTAATTACGATCACGATGAACAAGATGCATAGGATAGAACTTCTGGTGAAATTCCAACTTCAATCGTTTATAATTCCAAGATCCTGTATCATCACATAGCCTATACCATGTCAATGCATCTCCCTTCAAAGATAAAGGGAAGACCTTCCTTTTGACAACATCATCGGGGATACCTGCAAGCTTAAATAATCCACAAACTTCATTCACAAAGATAAGGTGTAAATCGGGATGCAATTTTCCATCTCCTGCACTACCAGTTTCTCTATCATACCCGAAGGAATTTCAAAGTGAACATTTTCAATAGGTTTAGTAGGTTGAGGAGAAACTCTTTGCTCTACTAGTCGGGGCGAAGATGCCCCGAACAGATAATTTCAGCACACTATATAAATGTTTCCTTACCAAGTTCCACTCACCAAAAGCGCTACACTCCCCGGCAACGACGCCAGAAAAGATTCTTGATGACCCAAAAGTGTAGGGGATCTATCGTAGTCCTTTCTATAAGTAAAAGTGTCGAACCCAACGAGGAGCAGAAGGAAATGATAAGCGGTTTTCAGCAAGGTTTTCTCTGCAAGCACTGAAATTGTAGGTGATACATAGTTTTGTGATAAGATAAATTGTAACGAGTAACAAGCAATGAAAGTAAATAAGGTGCAGCAAGGTGGCCCAATCCTTTTTGTAGAAAAGGACAAGCCTGGACAATTTCTTATAATGAGAAAAGCGCTCCCGAGGACACATGGGAATTATCGTCAAGCTAGTTTCATCACGCTCATATGATTCATGTTCGGTACTTTGATAATTTGATATGTGGGTGGACCGGTGCTTGGGTACTACCCTTACTTGGACAAGCATCCCACTTATGATTAACCCCTATTGCAAGCATCCACAACTACAAAAGAACTATTAAGGTAAACCTAACCACAACATTAGACATATGGATCCAAATCGGCCCCTTACGAAGCAACGCTTAAACTAGGGTTTAAGCTTCTGTCACTCTAGCAACCCATCATCTACTTAATACTTCCCAATTCCTTCCTCTAGGCCCAAATAATGGTGAAGTGTCATGTAGTCGACGTTCACATAACAACACTAGAGGAAAGACAACATACATCTCATCAGAATATAGAATGAACACCAAATTCACATGACTACTAATAGCAAGACTTCACCCATGTCCTCAGGAACAAACGTAACTACTCACAAAGCATATTCATGTTCATAATCAGAGGTGTAATAATATGCATTAAGGATCTGAACATATGATCTTCCACCAAGTAAACCAATAAGCATCAACTACAAGGAGTAATCAACACTACTAGCAACCCACAGATACCCATTTGTAGTTTTGGATACAAGATTGGATACAAGAGATGAACTAGGGTTTGAGAGGAGATGGTGCTGGTGAAGATGTTGATGCAGATTGACCCTCTCCCGATGGGAGGATTGTTGGTGATGACGATGGTGTTGATTTCCCCCTTCCCGGAGGGAAGTGTCCCCGGCAGAACAGCTCTGCCGGAGCACTAGCTTGGTTCCACCAAGGTACCGCCTCGTGGAGGTGGAGTTTCGTCCCGTAAGCTTGCCCACAAATTTTTCTAGGGTAAAAGCCTTCATATAGCAGAAGATGGACACCGGAGGGCCACCAGGGGGCCCAGGAGTCAGGGGCGCGCCTAGTAGGGGTGGGCACGCCCCCACCCTCCTGGCCAGGGTGTGGGCCCCCTGAGGTGTTTCTTCCGCTCAATAATTCTTATTAAATCGAATAATAAGTTTCATGGAGTTTCAGGTCTTTTGGAGAAGTGCAGAATTGGTTTCCAATGTTTGCTCCTTTTCCAGCCAGAATTCCAGTTGCCGGCATCCCCCCTCTTCATGGTAATCCTTATAAAATAAGATGGAATAGCTGTAAGTATTGATATATAATGTGTAATAACAGCCCAGAATGCAATAAATATTGATATAAAAGCATGATGCTAAATGGACGTATCAGGTCTACCTTTGGGCTTCTTCATGGGACTGGCAACTTGCTTGCCATTCTTCTTTGAAGTTCCCTTTCTTTTCCTTTTCCCTTTTACTTGAAACCACTGGTCTTATCAACCATCAACACTTGATGCTTTTTCTTGATTTTTACCTTCGCCGATTTCAGCATCGCGAAGAGCTCAGGAATCATTTTCATCATCCCTTGCATATTATAGTTCATCACGAAGTTCTAGTAACTTGGTGATAGTGACTAGAGAACACTATCAATCACTATATTATCTGGAAGATTAACTCCCACTTGATTCAAGCAATCGTAGTGCCCAGACATTCTGAGCACATGCTCACTAGCTAAGCAATTCTCCTCCATCTTATAGGCAAAGTACTTGTTAGAGGTCTCACACCTCTTGACACGGGCATGAGTCTGAAATAATAATTTCAACTCTTGGAACATCTCATATGCTCCATGGCATTCAAAACGTTTTGAAGTCCCATTTCTAAGCCGTAAAGCATGGTGCACTAAACTATCAAGTAGTCATCATACCGAGCTTGCAAAATGTTCATAACGTCTGCATCTGTTCCTGCAATAGGTGCATCACCTAGTGGTTCATCAAGGACATAATTCTTCTGTGCAGAAATGAGGATAATCCTCAGATCATGGACCCAGTCTGCATCATTGCTACTATTGTCTTTCAACTTAGTTTTTTCTAGGGACATATCAAAAATAAACGGGGAGCTACATCATAAGCTATTGATCTACAACATAGATATGCAAATACTATCAGGACTAAGTTCATGATAAATTTAAGTTCAATTAATCATATTACTTAAGAACTCACATTTAGATAGACATCCCTCTAGTCATCTAAATGATCACGTGATCCATATCAACTAAACCATATCCGATCATCACGTGAGATGGAGTAGTTTTCAATGGTGAACATCACTATGTTGATCATATCTACTATATGATTCATGTTCGACTTTTCGGTCTCGGTGTTCCGAGGCCATATCTGCATATGCTAGGCTTGTCAAGTTTAACCTGAGTATTATGCGTGTGCAAAACTGGCTTGCGCCCGTTGTATGTGAACGTAGAGCATATCACACCCGATCATCACGTGGTGTCTCGGCACGATGAACTGTAGCAATGGTGCATACTCAGGGAGAACACTTGTGCCTTTGATCTCCATCTCCAAAGCACCGTCATGATCACCATTGTCACCGGCTTGACACCTTGATGTCCATCGTAGCATCGTTGTCGTCTCTCCAACCATTGCTTCTACAACTATCGCTACCGCTTAGTGATAAAGTAAAGCAATTACATGGCGATTGCATTTCATGCAATAAAGCAACAACCATATGGCTCCTTCCAGTTGCCGATAACTGTTACAAAACATGATCATCTCATACAACAATTTATATCTCATCACGTCTTAAATATATCACATCACAACATGCCCTGCAAAAAAAAGTTAGACGTCCTCTACTTTGTTGTTGCAAGTTTTACATGGCTGCTACGGGCTTCTAGCAAGAACCGTTCTTACCTATGCATCAAAACCACAACAATTTTTCATCAAGTGTGTTGTTTTAACCTTCAACAAGGACCGGACGTAGTCAAACTCGATCCAACTAAAGTTGGAGAAATAGACACCCACTAGCCACCTGTGTGCGAATCACGTCGGTAGAACCAGTCTCATGAACACGATCATGTAATGTCGGTCCAAGCTGCTTCATCCAACAATGCCGCCGAATCAAAGTAAGACATTGCTGGTAAGCGGTATGACTATTATCGCCCACAACTCATTGTGTTCCACTCGTGCATATAAGATCTATGCATAAACCTGGCTCTGATACCACTACGGGGCAACGCAGTATTTCAAAAAATTTACCTACTATCACGCAAGATCTATCTAGGAGATGCATATCATCAAGACGGGAGAGTGTGTCCACGTACCCTCGTAGACCGAAAGCGGAAGTGTTTAGTGACGCGGTTGATGTAGTTGAACATCTTCGTGATCCAACCGATCCAAGTACCGAAGGTACGGCACCTTTGTGTTCAGCAGACGTTCATCACGATGACGTCCCTCGAGCTCTTGATCCAGTTGAGGTCGAGGGAGAGTTCCATCGGCATGATGGTGTGGCGACGGTGATGATTAAGTTACCGGTGCAGGGCTTCGCCTAAGCACTAGGACGATATGACCGAGGTGTGTAACTGTGGAGGGGGGCACCGCACACGGCTAAGAGAAGACTTGGTGTGCCCCCTTCCCACATATATAAAGGAGAGAGGGAGAGAGGCCAGCCCCATAGGGGCGCGCCAAGAGTATGGAGTCCTACAGGACTTCCAAGTCCTAGTAGGAATCCCTTTCCTTTTCGGAGTAGGAGAGAAGGAAAGAGGGAAAGAGAGAGAGAGAGAGAGAGAGTAGGAAAAGGCAAGGAGGGAGCCGTCCCCTTGCCCTAGTCCAATTCGGACCCATGGGGGGGGGTATGCGCGCCACCTCCCCTGGGCATGTCTACTCTTTTCCCGTATGGCCCAATAAGGCCCATTACTTCTCCCGGTGAATTCCCGTAACTCCCCCGTACTCCGATAAACACCCGAATCACTCGGAACCTTTCCGATGTCTGAACATAGCCTTCCAATATATGAATCTTTACCTCTCGACCATTTCAAGACTCCTTGTCATGTCCGTGATATCATCCAGGACTCCGAAAAAACTTCGGTCATCAAATCACATAACTCATAATACAAATCGTCATCGAACGTTAAGCATGCGGACCCTACGGGTTCGAGAACTATGTAGACATGACCAAGACACATCTCTGGTCAATAACCAATAGCGGAACCTGGATGCTCATATTGGTTCCTACATATTCTACGAAGATCTTTATCGGTCAAACCGCATAATAACATACGTTGTTCCCTTTGTCATCGATATGTTACTTGCCCGAGATTCAATCGTCAGTATCCTCATACCTAGTTCAATCTCGTTACTGGCAAGTCTCTTTACTCGTTACGTAATGCATCACCCTGTAACTAACTCATTAGTCACATTGCTTGCAAGGTTTGTAGTGATGTGTGATGTCTACTACACAACCTTCTTCTTGTAGATGTTGTTGGGCCTCCAAGTGCAGAGGTTTGTAGGACAACAGCAAATTTCCCTCAAGTGGATGACCTAAGGTTTATCAATCCGTGGGAAGCATAGGATGAAGATGGTCTCTCTCAAACAACCCTGCAACCAAATAACAAAGAGTCTCTCGTGTCTTGAACACACCCAATACAATGGTAAATTGTATAGGTGCACTAGTTCGGCGAAGAGATGGTGATACAGGTGCAATATGGATGGTAGATATAGGTTTTTGTAATCTAAAAAAAATAAAAACAGCAAGGTAGCAAGTGATAAAAGTGAGCACAAACGGTATTGAAATGCTAGGAAACAAGGCCTAGGGTTCATACTTTCACTAGTGCAAGTTATCTCAACAATAATAACATAATTGGATCATATAACTATCCCTCAACATGCAACAAAGAGTCACTCCAAAGTCACTAATAATGGAGAACAAACGAAGAGATTATTGTAGGGTACGAAACCACCTCAAATTTATCCTTTCTGACCGATCTATTCAAGAGTCCATAGTAAAATAACAGAAAGCTATTCTTTCTGTTCGATCTATCCTAGAGTTCGTACTAGAATAACACCTTAAGACACATATAAACCAAAACCCTAATGTCACCTAGATACTCCAATGTCACCACAAGTATCCGCGGGTATGATTATACGATATGCATCACACAATCCCAGATTCATCTATTAAACCAACACAAAGAACTTCAAAGAGTGCCCCAAAGTTTCTACTGGAGAGTCAAGACGAAAATGTGTGCCAACCCCTATGCATAAGTTCACAATGTTACGGAACCCGCAAGTTGATCACCAAAACATACATCAAGTGGATCACGTGAATATCCCATTGTCACCACAGATAAGCACATGCAAGACATACATCAAGTGTTCTCAAATCCTTAAAGACTCAATCCGATAAGATAACTTCAAAGGGAAAACTCAATCCATTATAAGAGAGTATAGGGGGAGAAACATCATAAGTTCCAACTATGATAGCAAAGCTCGTGATACATCAAGATCGTGTCGTATCAAGTACACAAGAGAGAGATCAAACACATAGCTACTGGACCCTCAACCCCGAGGGTGAACTACTCCCTCCTCGTGATGGAGAGCGCCGGGATGATGAAGATGGCCGCCGGTGAGGCATCCCACCTCCGACAGGGTGCCGGAACAGGGTCCCGATTGGTTTTTGGGGGCTATAGAGGCTTGCGGCAGTGGAACTCCCAATCTAGGTTATTTTCTGGAGGTTTATGTATTTATAGGAATTTTTGGCGTAGGTCTCACGTCAGGGGGGTCTCTGAGCCGTCCACGAGATAGGGGGCGCACCCAGGGGGTATGGTGCGTCCCCCACCGTCGTGGGCAGCCCGGGACTCTTCTGGCCCAACTCTTTTTCTTCGGGGGCTTGTTTTGGTCCATAAAAATCATCAAAAATTGGCATGCCAATTGAACTCCGTTTGGTTTCCCTTTTCTGTAAAACTCAAAAACAAGGGAAAAACAGAAACTGGCACTAGGCTCTAGGTTAATAGGTTAGTCCCAAAAATCATATAAAATAGCATATAAATTATAGCATGGAACAATAAAAAATTATAGATACGTTGGAGATGTATCTAGCATCCCCAAGCTTAATTCCTGCTCGTCCTCGAGTAGGTAAATGATAAAAGCAGAATTTTTGATGTGGAATGCTACCTAACATAATTATCAATGTAATCTTCTTTATTGTGGCAAGAATATTCAGATCCATAGGTTTCAAGACAAAAGGTTAATATTGACATAAAAATAATAATACTTTGAGCATACTAACCAAGCAATTATGTCTTCTCAAAATAACATGGCCAAAGCAAGCTATCCCTACAAAATCATATAGTCTAGCTATGCTCTATCTTCATCACACAAAATTTTTAAATCATGCACAACCCTGATGACAAGCCAAGCGATTGTTTCATACTTCTGATGTTCTCAAACTTTTTCAATCTTCACGCAATACATGAGCATAAGCCATGGATATAGCACTATATGTGGAATAGAATATGGTGGTTGTGGAGAAGACGAAAAGGAGGAAGATAGTCTCACATCAACTAGGCATATCAATGGGATATGGAGATTCCCATCAATAGATATCAACGTGAGTGAGTAGGGATTGCCATGCAACAGATGCACTTGAGCTATAAGTGTATGAAAGCTCAACAAAAGAAACTAAGTGGGTGTGCATCCAACTTGCTTGCTCACGAAGACCTATGGCATTTTGAGGAAGCCCATCATTGGAATATACACGCCAAGTTCTATAATGAAAGATTCCCACTAGTATATGAAAGTGACAACATAGGAGACTCTCTATCATGAAGATCATGGTGCTACTTTGAAGCATAAGTGTGGTAAAAGGATAGTAGCATTGCCCCTTCTCTCTTTTTCTCTATTTTTCTTCATTTTTTATTTCTTTATTTGGGCCTTTTCTCTTTTTTATGGCCTCTTTCTTTTTTATTTTTTTATTGTTCGTCCGGAGTCTCACCCCGACTTGTGGGGGAATCATAGTCTCCACCATCCTTTCCTCAATGGGACAATGCTCTAATAATGATGATCATCACACTTTTATTTACTTGCAACTCATGAATTACAACTCGATACTTAGAACAAAATATGACTCTATATGAATGCCTCCGGCTGTGTACCAGGATGTGCAATGAATCAATAGGGACATGTATGAAAGAATTATAAAGCTGGCTTTGCCACAAATACGATGTCAACTACATGATCATGCAAGGCAATATGACAATGATGGAGCGTGTCATAATAAACGGAACGGTGGAAAGTTGCATGGCAATCTATCTCGGAATGGCTATGGAAATGCCATAATAGGTAGGTATGGTGGCTGTTTTCAGGAAGGTATATGGTGGGTGTATGGTACCGGCGAAAGTTGCGCGGCACAATAGAGGCTAGCAATGGTGGAAGGGTGAGACTGCGTATAATCCATGGACTCAACATTAGTCATAAAGAACTCATATACTTATTGCAAAAATCTATTAGTCATTGAAACGAAGTACTACGCGCATGCTCCTAGGGGGATAGATTGGTAGGAAAAGACCATCGCTCGTCCCCGGCCGCCACTCATAAGGAAGACAATCAAAAAATAAATCATGCTTCGACTTCATCACATAACGGTTCACCATACGTGCATGCTACGGGAATCACAAACTTTATCACAAGTATCTCTCAAATTCACAACTACTCAACTAGCATGACTCGAATATCACCATCTTCATATCTCAAGACAATCATAAGGAATGAAACTTCTCATAGTATTCAATGCACTTTATATGAAAGTTTTTATTATATCCCTCTTGGATGCCTATCATAATAGGACTAAATTCATAACCAAAGCAAATTACCATGATGTTTAAGACTCTCAAAATAATATAAGTGAAGCATGAGAGATCAATAATTTCTATAAAATAAAACCACTACCGTGCTCTAAAAAGATATAAGTGAAGCACTAGAGCAAAAGACAAACTACTCCGAAAGATATAAGTGAAGATCAATGAGTAGTCGAATAATTATGCAACTATGTGAAGACTCTCTAACATTTACGAATTTCAGATATTGGTATTTTATTCAAACATCAAGCAAAACAAAACAAAATAAAATGATGCTCCAAGCAAAACACATATCATGTGGTGAATAAAAGTATAGCTCCAAGTAAAGTTACCGATGAACGAAGACGAAAGAAGGGATGCCATCCGGGGCATCCCCAAGCTTAGGCTCTTAGTTGTCCTTCAATATTACATTGGGGTGCCTTGGGCATCCCCAAGCTTAGGCTCTTGCCACTCCTTATTCCATAGTCCATCGAATCTTTACCCAAAACATGAAAACTTCACAACACAAAACTTGTGGCGACCGATTCTCCGGGTATTAATTCCCAGAAAATGGCCCTTGTGCTCATCCGCCCCAGGATAACTGTTAGCTGATGAGGCACCAACTTGATACAGAAAATTCCAAGCAAAATACAACATATGTAGTACAAGACCATTCTGGCCTGTGAGTACAACAAATGGTTTCTAGTGCTTGATGGCGGAAGCGGGTTGTGAATCATCAGTGTCTATGGGACTCCATTTCCCACGGGAACAGCTGACCAGGTTAACCCCTATCTTCGCGAGGCTGCTATCACCATTGCGTGGGTTCCGGGGCTGTCAACACGGTCGCTCCTTTCCGCGCAAGAAATCTGGCCAAGACAATAGCCAGGGACAAGCCAGTGAGTACTTTGAATGTACTCGCAAACATTATGAACACAGGTATAATATGATAATGATGTGCTGAAAAATATTTTATGCTCATGACGTCAGTCACAAAAGATAAATAAAACTCTGATGCGAGTAAGCATGTTATATATGAATATGCAATGTCATAGAAGTATTAAAAATTATGAAATAAATAACAAGCATGCCATAGTCGGGCGTCTGAGCGACACCACATAAAGGTGTTTTAAGAGAAATGCCACAGTCGGGCGTCTGAGCGACACCACATAAAGGGCTTTTAAAAGAAATGCCACAGTCGGGCGTCTGAGCGACACCACATAAAGGGCTTTAAAAGAAATACCACAGTCGGGCATCTTAGCGACACCACATAAAGGGCTTTAAAAGAAATGCCACGGTCAAGCGTCGGAGCGACACCACATAAAGGGATCTAAAAGAAATGCCACAGTCGGGCATCTGAGAGACACCACATAAAGGGGTTTTAAAAGAAATGCCACAGTCGGGCGTCTGAGCGACACCACATAAAGGGCTTTAAAAGAAACAATCATAGTGAATATACCGAAGGTAAAACCATCCCAGGGATATTCGATAATACCAAAAATATCACGGGTTAGTCCACAACAAAATAATAATCATCATTATCACACGTCACAAGTTGTAATATCATTTCTGATTTAACAGTTTCACCTCCGAAGACCGACACTAAGACCGACACTTGACCCATCCCAGACTGTAATCCTTAACCATGGACACGGCTATTCGAATAGGTTTGATCTCTGCAGAGGGTGTACTCCTTACCCACGAGTAAGGGATTTCATTAGTCCATCGGGACTAATTCCGTCTACAGTCTTTTTGTTGAAAACACACCTAACTTGCACACACCAGCTTAACTCACACGTGTCTGGAATCACCCACGACACCTGTCAAGCAAACTCTAAGTGGGGAGGCTACAACCTCGCGTAGCATGGGATCAAATTTATATTGCGCGCTCTAAGGGGTGGCCTCCCCTCTCGGTCTCAACCGGAAACACCCATGCCCCCGGACCAGGTGGCCTGCCTACCAGCTACAACCGGTATCTTCCACCATGGCCTCTCTGTACGGTGTGTGCTAGAAAGAGGTTGACAACTTACTGAACCGTACTCTACTTGTTGTAGAGACGAGTGGTAGTACGAAACAAGTATGGGGGTTACTGGAACAAGACTCGATCTACGGTCGACTCAGGAGGTTTAAGTATTCCCTGCACGATTAGCATAACAAATATATTTCAACCAACAGAGTCACCGCTCATATTACCTTACCATGCCATACCAGACATAACCGTCCCGACGGAGACAGCGACAAACTCATGCCTACCCAAGACAGAGGTTTTTCCTGGGTTCCTGCCGGTATGCATGTAAGGCACATGAGGATGATTATCATCACAAGTGTGACCATTTCCAACAGCATGGAAATCAATAACATGCACCCATGCATATGATCATATCACATGAAATAACAAGTTTCTCCAAAGTGAGGTGATGTTATGAACGTGTCATCGAACACACAAAAATATTATGCCGGGGTTCAAAATGCTTGCCTTCAGGTCATTTCAAACTCTTGAAATACTTCTCCTCTCTTCAAAAATCCTAGTTTAGAAATATAAATGAATTAACACACAAAATAAAAACAGCACGAAAAGTTGTTTTGAAATTTTTTCCAATAAATCCTAAAATAAACTAGACAATATTTGAGAGAGGTAGGAAAAATAATTAATTCATTTGGAGTTATATTTAAAAAGATACAACAGGTCAAAGTTTGGTTAAAATCTGATATTTAAAATAAAACAGAAAAGAAAAACGTTTCAAATAAAACGTGTACACGTCGAAAGCGTACTTTGGAAGTGCGCTTCCACTTACTCACGCGTGGACAGGAGCTGGGTCACTGACGGTGGGCCCGCCTAGCCCACTGGTCAGGTTTGACCGGCCACGCGCGCGTCGTTTCCCCTCCGACCGAACAGAGGCGGTGCTCCGGCGAGGATTTGCTGGCAAATGGGGGCGTCCCTTGGTGATCTGAGGACCTGGGTGTGCTCAGGGGGTCGAGACGAGTCTGTGGGTACCCGCCATGGTTACCGACGTGAACGGAGTCGCTGGCGACGAGCTTCGCGGGGGAGAATGCATTCGGGTGGATAGTGAGTTTGGGGCTGCGGTGGTCTCCGGCCAAAATTGAGCGAGGGGTTGTGCTCGTGAGAGGAAGGGAGAGTTCTTGGTGGAGAGAGTCGAGAGGGAGAGGCACTGGTGGCGATGGAATCGGCCGGGGTCTTGATTGAGCTCGGGGGCCCTTATATACGCGGTGGAGGTCGGTTCCGAGGCGGCCGGCGATAAGGATGACGGCGAACCGCCTTCCTGTAGCTTGGGCGACATGGCGGTGACGAGCGCTAGTGGACGAGGCTGCGGATGAGCTCGCACTATTCCAGGGGCAGGTGGCAAGCCGGGGTGGCTTTGGCGGCACCGACCGTGGCAGAGGCGCGCTACGGACGCCGGCGTGCCGCCAAAAGCTCTGTCGGCGGCGCTGTTGGCTGCCAGGGCGGCTTGGCGCGTTGCTATGAGGAGGTTAGTGCGTGGCGTGGCGCTGCAGAGCGGGCCAAAACCAAGGGGGCCAACGTGTCGGCTCGGGCGCGGTTCGTGCAATACGCGTGCTCTGGGCGCATCCAGTGCATGCATGGAAGGTGTTCGGTAAAATGCCGTGGCATGCTATAGGTCACAGGTGAGGTTGGCAAGCAACAGAGCTAGGTTGTTGATAGAGTGAAACTCAGGGGACAAGGTGGTTTGGTCAGGAGACCAAGTTCACAATGCCAACAACAATTCATGTCAAATCTGATCATGCACTCCAGGTGTTTGACAAAATGCCACAGGCACTTAGGCTTTTCTTGGAGTGGCCAAATCTACCAGTTCAGTGTCTCTTTGGATGCACAAGAGGGTGGTGAGGTTAGTTGGTGAAAAGCACAAACTTGCTAGTGCAAGTTTTGCAGAACCTCAAATCTGGACAAGATGTGAATGGCATTATTTCATGAACCAAAAATATGCCAATGGTTGCATGCTCCTGGACTTAGGGGTTTAGCAGGGAGGACTACAAGTAGGGAAAAGAATCTAGGGCCAAAGAGCAAGCAAGAATATGGTTGCTGTACAAACCATCATGTTGGACCAGAATGGAGATGAGGTTGATTCACTCAAAATTTTCAAAGAACATCCCTGGATTTTTGCATATAATGGAATCATATGCTCCTACTGACATCCCATAATTTTTGTGTGAGCTAGAAAGAAATATTTAAAAGGGTTGTAGTGCAAAATTGTCCACATTTACCAGAGAAGAAAAACTTGTGTAGCACTCAAAATATGCAATGAATGAAATATATTATTGCACAAAAGTGATTTAGAGACATCACATGACATCTCCAAATTTTGGTTGGAATATTAGTTAAAGTTATCAACTGGTTGTAGTACAAAAAGAGCTTCAAAACTTAAAACAAGTCATTTTAATGAATATAGCTCAGGGTGAAATAAATTAATAAATAAATATACTGATTGAGAGATGTTTTTAAAGAGAGGGCATAAAAGTCCAATATGTTTTGGAAGGATCCACTTGGGAAAAATTCCTTAATATGAAAGGAAAAGTTTTGAAATCAACAGAGATATACTTGCAGGCAAAAATTTTAAATTCTTGGCAAAATTTTAATAACTAAAACCTGGTTAAATTTTTGGGGTGTTACAGTTACTACCCCCCTTAAAAAAATCTCGTCCTCGAGATTTGCTAAGAGCCGATGTGAAAAACAAACACTCCATATGTGTCCGAGTGGTTGTGAGTCTGCTGCCGTGGTGCTGCGTAAATAAAAGTAATCCATGCAGTGAGGGGATAAACGATGCAGCAACTCAGGGAAAAGAAATCTCAGTCTAGGATCTTTGCGGTTACACAAGTTAATCATGAAGAAAACTACTCATATCAGTAGAAACTAAATAATCGACTCGTCGCACATATTCGAGGTACCATGCACAAGTTACAACGTAATAGTAAATGCTGAAATAACAAACATAGCAGTGACGTCTAAAATGAAAACGGTAACTGGACGGGGTCCCGATAAAATGTCTCTGGCAATGGGATACACTCCTCTTCTATCGGAGGAAGTGGATTGACTAGTCGATGTATGCGTCTCTCCGGGTCGGGCCTCAGTGGTCTGCCGATGGCAATCTGAGGATTTAAATCAACGAGACTCTGGAGATAATCCATCACTCGTTGGTTCAAATGCTCTTGAGCGATGATGTACTGGATAAGGTTGGCTAGCACTGGGTCTCTCTCAATCTGGTCACCGAGAAAAGATGTTACTCCTTCGGGTGCTGCACGGCTCGGAAAGTAATAATATCCTCGTTCGCAGGCATAGGGTACTGCGGATCGAAGGCGAGCAATCGCTTCTTTTGCAGCAGCTTCTATGGCCAGGTCTGGGGTTGGCATAGATTCCCCCACGAAGGAAACTTCCGTTGGATCTTGATTGGAGTCTACGAGAGGGATGTGTACAGCTGCCCAATATTCCGAGGTGGAAAAAGTGATTCTCGATTTGAACAGCTCGTACTGGGGTGGCTGGGTAGAACCCATAGTACTGCGGGTAAAGTCCCACAATATTTTGACAAAGCTACCTGGGGTTGCATCTGGGGTTCTTAGATAAATACTGGGGCTCAGCATGACAGGAAAAGGTTGTGAGGGTGGTGCACAAGGTGTGGGGTGCTTGGTAAGGTCACGAGGTGGCCTTTATATAGCAATGGAGCTGGGTCATTTCACCGTGGTGAAAGGTAATAAATTTGCCAGCTTAGCTCCAAAGGTCGGGCCAGTGTCAGGGATACACATATCTCATAAAGAGACGTGTTACTGTGGTTGTCGTCGGGGTTGGTTTTGGTAGCTGTGCCCGGAAAATATGCAACTATGCGCTGACAAAATATGCAAGGCTATTATTTAAAAAAATAGAGGCACGACAACAAGCTGCGTTTTATGTACAAGGTCGCACGATTACAAAGCGAGGATACACTGAAACTCGGTACTACTCGTACGGCTTAATCTACCTCGTTTACGTCTAAACGGGCGTGCCTGGTGGATGACGAGGCTTCTCCACATGTCTCACTATCGGGATTAGTCGGAGATGGCGGAGGAACTGTAGGGTCAGGGTAGCGATGATGACCAACGCGGGGATTGTTAGCCACAATCCCGTTGGAGTGTGTTCCCAAAAGGTGTTGAAGCACTTTTGGGGTCATCACAGTATCTTGGATGATGGCTGGGGCTGACCTCAGGGTTTCGATTGGGTGTCCGAACAGCACGACTGGGTTGTCGGCGTCGGGCTCGTCTCCTCTTCTTGATGGGGCTCGACGAACCAGCTCTCCTCGAGTTGCGATCAGATCAATAGTGATTTGATCGAACAATGCCTCTAGTGCACTTACATAGTGCACTAGGTGCAACAATGCGGGATCTGTCTCCTGATCTCCGTTGGCAACTTGGGGTGGTCTACCATACCCTTCACGCCTGGGGTAGTAGTAGAACGAGCGACAGTTAACTCTGGGCGACAACTGCCGGAGTTGAACTATAGCCTCTCGAGCAGCTAGCTAGACGGCTTGTGGCTCGAAGGAAGTTGTTCTTCCGGTGATCTTGTAGGGGCGTTCTGGAGATAGACCCCTACTAGATGTGCACAGTGGCCCAAAATTGACAGCTTTCACCGCCCATGGGTCCTTGGTACACAACATATTCTGGAGGCTCTTCTAACGCGTAGGCACGACGGGTGAGGTTTGCGAGTATGGTCACAAAACCTCCAAGGCTGGTTGCTGTGGTCTCATTGTGCATGACGGGGTCTGGCATTATGGCTCGGTTTGGGGTAGAGGCTGTGCTGGGTTGGGGCTAGCGTGCCCTTTTTATAGAAAAAGGGGATGGAGTCTTCCTTCGCACGCTTGTGAAGGAGACATCTTGGGCGCTGGTTACTGGCGCGTGATCGACAGGCTAGGTTGATAGGTTGGGCACCGATTGACAAAAGTGTCGGGGTCACTGTGTGGCTATCTTGCATGAGAAGCTCGGCTGGGGTTTGGTTAAGGTCTGGTGGGTTGGTTTGCCTAAGTTTTCCGACCTGGCTAAGATAGGATTAGCCAATGGTCAGCCTGGCTCTGATACCAAGTCTGTGGCGACCGATTCTCCGGGTATGAATTCCCCGAAAATGGCCCTTGTGCTCATCAGCCCTAGGATAACTGTTAGCTGATAAGGCACCAACTTGATACAGAAATTCCAAGCAAAATAATATATGTAGTACAAGACCATTCTGGCCTGTGAGTACAACAAATGGTTTCTAGTGGTTGATGGCGGAAGCGGGTTGTGAATCATCAGTGTCTATGGGACTCCATTTCCCACGGGAACAACTGACCAGGTTAACCCCTATCTTCGTGAGGCTGCTATCACCATTGCGTGGGTTCCGGGGCTGTCAACATGGTCGCTCCTTTCCGCGCAAGAAATCTGGCCAAGACAATAGCCAGGGACAAGCCAGTGAGTACTTTGAATGTACTTGCAAACATTATGAACACAGGTATAATATGACAATGATGTGCTGAAAAATATTTTATGCTCATGACGTCAGTCACAAAAGATAAATAAAACTCTGATGCGAGTAAGCATGTTATATATGAATATGCAATGTCATAGAAGTATTAAAAATTATGAAATAAATAACAAGCATGCCACAGTCGGGCGTCTGAGCGACACCACATAAAGGGGTTTTAAGAGAAATGCCACAGTCGGGCGTCTGAGCGACACCACAGAAAGGGCTTTTAAAAGAAATGCCACAGTCGGGCGTCTGAGCGACACCACATAAAGGGCTTTAAAATAAATACCACAGTCGGGCATTTGAGCGACACCACATAAAGGGCTTTAAAAGAAATGCCATGGTCGGGCGTCGAAGCGACACCACATAAAGGGCTTTAAAAGAAATGCCAAAATCGGGCGTCTGAGCGACACCACATAAAGGGGTTTTAAAAGAAATGCCACAGTCGGGCGTCTGAGCGACACCACATAAATTGCTTTAAAAGAAACAATCATAGTGAATATACCGGAGGTAAAACCATCCCAGGGATATTCGATAATACCAAAAATATCACGGGTTGGTCCACAACAAAATAATAATCTTCATTATCACATGTCACAAGTTGTAATATCATTTCTGATTTAACAGTTTCACCTCCGAATACCGACATTAAGACCGACACTTGACCCATCCCAGACTGTAATCCTTAACCATGGACACGGCTATTCGAATAGGTTTGATCTCTGCAGAGGGTGTACTCTTTACCCACGAGTAACGGATTTCATTAGTTCATCAGGACTAATTTCGTCCACGGTCTTTTTGTTCAAAACACACCTAACTTGCACACACCAGCTTAACTCACACGTGTCTGGAATCACCCACGACACCTGTCAAGCAAACTCTAAGTGGGGAGGCTATAACCTCGCGTAGCATGGGATCAAATTTATATTGCACGCTCTAAGGGGTGGCCTCCCCTCTCGGTCTCAACCGGGAACACCCATGCCCTGGACCAGGTGGCCTGCCTACCAGCTACAACCGGTATCTTCCACCATGGCCTCTCTATACGGTGTGTGCTAGAAAGAGGTTGACAACTTACCAGACCGTACTCTACTTGTTGTAGAGACGAGTGGTAGTACGAAACAAGTATGGGGGTTACTAGAACAAGACTCGATCTATGGTCGACTCATGAGTTTTAAGTATTCCCTGCATGATTAGCATAACGAATATATTTCAACCAACAGAGTCACCGCTCATATTACCTTACCATGCCATACCAGACATAACCGTCTCGACGGAGACCGGCGACAAACTCATGCCTACCCAAGACAGAGGTTTTTCCTGGGTTCCTGCCGATATGCATGTAAGGCACATGAGGATGATTATCATCACAAGTGTGATCATTTCCAACAGCATGGAAATCAATAACATGCACCCATGCATATGATCATATCACATGAAATAACAAGTTTCTCCAAAGTGAGGTGATGTTATAAACGTGTCATCGAACACACAAAAATATTATGCCGGGGTTCAGAATGCTTGCCTTCAGGTCATGGGAAGGCAGGGTGCATTTCAAACTCTTGAAATACTTCTCCTCTCTTCAAAAATCCTAGTTTAGAAATATAAATGAATTAACACACAAAATAAAAACAGCACGAAAAGTTGTTTTGAAATTTTTTCCAATAAATCCTAAAATAAACTAGACAATATTTGAGAGAGGTAGGAAAAATAATTAATTTAGTTGGAGTTATATTTAAAAAGATAGAGCAGGTCAAAGTTTGGTCAAAATCTGATATTTAAAATAAAACAGAAAAGAAAAACATTTCAAATAAAACATGTACACGTCGAAAGCGTACTTCGGAAGTGCGCTTCCACTTACTCACGCGTGGACAGGCGCTGGGTCACTAACGGTGGGCCCGCCTAGCCCACTGGTCAGGTTTGACTGGCCACGCGCGCGTCATTTCCCCTCCGACCGAACAGAGGCGGAGCTCCGGCGAGGATTTGCCGGCAAACGGGGGCGTCCCTTGGTGATCTGAGGACCTGGGTGTGCTCAGGGGGTCGAGACGAGTCTGTGGGTACCCGCCATTGTTACCGACGTGAACCGAGTCGCCGGCGACGAGCTTCGCGGCGGAGAATGCATTTGGGTGGATAGTGAGTTTGGGGCTGCGGTGGTCTCCGGCCAAAATTGAGCGAGGGGTTGTGCTCGCGAGAGGAAGGGAGAGTTCTTGGTGGAGAGAGTCGAGAGGGAGAGGCACTGGTGGCGATGGAATCGGCCGGGGCTTGGCGGCGACCGAACCGGCCGGACTCGGGGAAGAAGGCCTTCCCTTGCTCGACTGCTGGCCAAGGCAATACTAGGAGGATCATATGAGGTTTCTCGAGGTCTCGATTGAGCTCCGGGGCCCTTATATACGCGGTGGAGGTCGGTTCCGAGGTGGCCGGCGATAAGGACGACGGCGAACCGCCTCCCTGTAGCTTGGGCGACGTGGCGGCGACGAGCTCTAGAGGACGAGGCTGCAGATGAGCTCGCACTGTTCCAGGGGCAGGTGGCAAGCCGGGGTGGCTTTGGCGGCGCCGGCCGTGGCAGAGGCGCGCTGCGGACGCCGGCGTGCCGCCAAAAGCTCTGTCGGCGGCGCTGTTGGCTGCCAGGGCGGCTTGGCGCGTTGCTGTGAGGAGGTTAGTGCGTGGCGTGGCGCTGCAGAGCGGGCCAAAACCAAGGGGGCCAGCGTGTCGGCTCGGGCGCGGTTCGTGCAATACGCGCGCTTTGGGCGCATCCAGTGCACGCACAGAAGGTGTTCGGTAAAATGCCGTGGCATGCTATAGGTCACAGGTGAGGTTGGCAAGCAACAGAGCTAGGTTGTTGATAGACTGAAACTCAGGGGACAAGGTGGTTTGGTCAGGAGACCAAGTTCACAATGCCAACAACAATTCATGTCAAATCTGATCATGCACTCCAGGTGTTTGACAAAATGCCACAGGCACTTAGGCTTTTCTTGGAGTGGCCAAATCTACCAGTTCAGTGTCTCTTTGGATGCACAAGAGGGTGGTGAGGTTAGTTGGTGAAAAGCACAAACTTGCTAGTGCAAGTTTTGCAGAACCTCAAATCCGGACAAGATGTGAATGGCATTATTTCATGAACCAAAAATATGCCAATGGTTGCATGCTCCTGGACTTAGGGGTTTAGCAGGGAGGACTACAAGTAGGGAAAAGAATCTAGGGCCAAAGAGCATCCCTGGATTTTTGCATATAATGGAATCATATGCTCTTACTGACATCCCATAATTTTGGTGGAAGCTAGAAATAAATATTTAAAAGGGTTGTAGTGCAAAATTGTCCACTGGACCAGGGAAGAAAAACTTGTGTAGCACTCAAAATATGCAATGAATGAAATATATTATTGCACAAAAGTGATTTAGAGACATCACATGACATCTCCAAATTTTGGTTGGAATATTAGTTAAAGTTATCAACTGGTTGTAGTACAAAAAGAGCTTCAAAACTTAAAACAAGTCATTTTAATGAATATAGATCAGGGTGAAATAAATTAATAAATAAATCTACTTATTGAGAGATGTTTTTAAAGAGAGGGCATAAAAGTCCAATATGTTTTGGAAGGATCCACTTGGGAAAAATTCCTTAATATGAAAGGAAAAGTTTTGAAATCAACAGAGATATACTTGCAGGCAAAATTTTTAAATTCTTGGCAAAATTTTAATAACTAAAACCTAGTTAAATTTTTGGGGTGTTACAAAAATCAACAGAAAACTCGTAAGCTCCGTTAGTATAAGAAAATAAATCACCACTTAGGTACTATTGTGACCTCATTCTAAATTCATACTTGGTGTAATATCTACTGTATTCCAACTTCTCTATGGTTCATAACCTGCGATACTACTCATAGATTCATCAAAATAAGCAAACAACACAATGAAAACAGAGTCTGTCAAAAACAGAACAGTCTGTAGTAGTCTGTATCAAACGTATATTTCTGGAACTCCAACAATTCTTAAATAAATTTGTGGACCTGAGGAATTTGTCTATTAATCATCTTAAAAAATAATCAACCTAAAATCACTCACCAGTAAAAAATAGCAGCTAATCTGGTGAGCGCTAAAGTTTCTGTTTTTTATAGCATGATCATAAAGACTTCACCCAAGTCTTCCCAAAGGTTCTACTTGGCACAAACACTAATTAAAACATAAAAACACATCTAAACGTAGGCTAGATGAATTATTTAAGATGCCGATAAGTGCCACACGTGTGGGCGTTACGGAGTCTACCCACACATTTGGTGTGGTGTATAAGAGGAACAGCCCACACACCTACGTGTGGGCAAAACAAGTAATGCCCACACACCTCTTTTTTTCCCTCCCGATCCCTCACACGCGTGCGTATGGGCGAAGTAGATAACTCCCACACGCCCCGTATGTCGGGCTTCGTACCTCGTGGTCCCGCACGCCACGCGTGACAGTCACCGCGCGCCCGCAGTTGCCATGGTCCAAGACCCTCGTCCATGTTCGTTTAACTGCAGTTGCCATGTAGCTGAACTACGGTTGCCATGTCAGACAACTACAGTTGCCATGGTTGCTCAACTGCAGTTGCCATGTATGGTCTGGTCTACTGTAGTTGCCATGATTTCAAAACTTTAGGAGTTGCCACATACTAACACAAGGCAGTTGAGAGAGTTGCCATGTGGTCACAAGCATGCTAGGGCAGTTGCCATGTAAAAGGAAGAGTTGCCATCTGCTTACATGCACGTTAGGGAAGTTGCCATGTACCATGCAAAAACACATGGAAACTCGGTAAAAGAGAGTTGCCATCTGCTTACGTGCACACTAGGCAGTTGTCGTGTGCCCTGCAAAACACATGGCAGCTAGCAGCTTGGGTGTCGGAGGGGAGACGGGCATGTGGGCGAGATGGCAAATGCCCACACACTAGGCCTTGTGCGTGTGTGAAAAGTAGCGTGTGGGCAAACAGCTGAACGCCCACACACCAGCCCCTCACTTGTGGTGAAACGGCCGTGTGGGTGACCGGGTGAACGCCCACACACCAGGCCAGTCCTACGTGGCACTAGAAACATGCCAAGATTCGTGTGCTCACCAACAGATGCGGATCCACGTGTGTGGGAGAGATGCAAACGCCCACACGTGTGGGCGTTAACATTTCCGATTATTTATTACTAAACAGGAACAAAACGCAAGGAACAAAAATAAAATTGGGTTGCCTCCCAACAAGCGCTAACGTTTAATGCCCCTAGCTAGGCATGATGATTTCAATGATGCTCACATAAAAGATAAGAATTGAAACATAAATAGAGCATCATGAAGAATATGACTCGCACATTTAAGTCTAACCCACTTCCTATGCATAGGGATTTTGTGAGCAAACAACTTATGGGAACAATAATCAATTAGCATAGGAAGGCAAAACAAGCATAACTTCAAAACTTTAAGCACATAGAGAGGAAACTTGATATTATTGCAATTCCTACAAGCATATGTTCTCCCTCATAATAATTTTCAGTAGCATCATGAATGAATTTAACAATATAAACATCACATAAAGCATTCTTTTCATGATCTACAAGCATAGAAAATTTACTACTCTCCACATAAGCAAAATTCTTCTCATTCGGAATAGTGGGAGTATCATAAGAGACTCGAATACTATAAATTGTTTCCACATTAAAAGAGTAATGTTCAGAAAAAGGGTAATCATTATCATGACAAGTTTTATAACTATAATCATCACTACTTTTTATAGCATAAGTGTCATCATAATAATCATCATAAATGGGAGGCATGCTATCATCATAATAAATTTGCTCATCAAAACTTGGGGGGTTAAAATATAATCTTCATAAGTCATAGCATCCCCAAGCTTGGGACAAACATTAATTGTAGCAAATAAATTTTCAAACATATCATTCTCATCAAACATAGTATCCCCAAGCTTGGGCCTTTTCATATCATAAGCATAATCACTCTCATCATTAATAGTATGGATAGCACCAATAGTATAACAATTATCATCATCACAATAGTAATAGGAGCAACATCATTCGGGAGGGATACGTTTCTCCCTTTGCTTCTCCGTCTTTTCTTTTTCTTCTTCACATCATGTGTGGGTTTAACCCTCTTTTTTGAGCTCCTTATTAATGAGATTGGTTGAATAGAAAGCTCCTCCTCGTTACCTGATTCATCATAAGAAATAATAGGAGGATATTGGGAAGTCTCTTCCATTTCATTAGTATTCTCTTCATCTTCTATTTGTTTTCTTTTCTTTATGTAATTGGCAATATTAGGATTTTCAATGCAATTCACTTCACAATACATAAATATTTCTTCTAGATCACAATCAAGAACTTTATCAAGGACCAATTCTGGCATATCCTTAGTTATATGTTTCATTTCTTCATAACCCAAAAGCAAACTAAGTTCATTATGATGTGCAAGGCAAAGCAAGTCATCAGAATTTTTGGACATGATACGATCATGAAACAATTTGCATTGGATATTTAAATGACCACATTCATTGCAAAGTTCACAAGGATGACTAAGAAAATTTAAATTTCCAGCACAAACATCTAGCCTTTCTTGCAACCATTGGGTTTCTAAATACTTATGCCTCTTGCAAAATCTATCTTCCCTATTTGGTGTGTACTTGCAAACTCTATGCACTCCACAAAAATTGGCCTGCTTATAAGAGACATTTTCATCATGACTAGTGCAATCATCATTAGTACTATGGATATTCAAGGAATTCATACTAACAAAATTGCAATCATGCTCATCATTCAAATATTTAGTGCCAAACATTCTAATGCATTCTTCTTCTAACATTTTGGCACAATTATCGGAATCCTTATTTTCATGAAAGATATTAAAAAGATGAAGCATATGGGGCACCCTCAATTCCATTTTTTTGTAGTTTTCTTTTATAGACTAAACTAGTGATAAAACAAGAAACAAAAAGATTCGATTGCAAGATCTAAAGATATACCTTCAAGCACTCACATCCCCGGCAACGGCACCAGAAAAGAGCTTGATGTCTACTACACAACCTTCTTCTTGTAGACGTTATTGGGCCTCCAAGTGCAGAGGTTTGTAGGACAACAGCAAATTTCCCTCAAGTGGATGACCTAAGGTTTATCAATCCGTGGGAGGCATAGGATGAAGATGGTCTCTCTCAAACAACCCTGCAACCAAATAACAAAGAGTCTCTCGTGTCTTGAACACACCCAATACAATGGTAAATTGTATAGGTGCACTAGTTCGGCGAAGAGATGGTGATACAGGTGCAATATGGATGGTAGATATAGGTTTTTGTAATCTAAAAAAAATAAAAACAGCAAGGTAGCAAGTGATAAAAGTGAGCACAAACGGTATTGAAATGCTAGGAAACAAGGCCTAGGGTTCATACTTTCACTAGTGCAAGTTCTCTCAACAATAATAACATAATTGGATCATATAACTATCCCTCAACATGCAACAAAGAGTCACTCCAAAGTCACTAATAATGGAGAACAAACGAAGAGATTATTGTAGGGTACGAAACCACCTCAAAGTTATCCTTTCTGATCGATCTATTCAAGAGTCCATAGTAAAATAACACAAAGCTAGTGTTTCCGTTTGATCTATCCTAGAGTTCGTACTAGAATAACACCTTAAGACACATATCAATCAAAACCCTAATGTCACTTAGATACTCCAATGTCACCACAAGTATCCGCGGGTATGATTATACGATATGCATCACACAATCTCAGATTCATCTATTCAACCAACACAAAGAACTTCAAAGAGTGCCCCAAAGTTTCTACCGGAGAGTCAAGACAAAAACATGTGCCAACCCCTATGCATAAGTTCACAATGTTACGGAACCCACAAGTTGATCACCAAAACATACATCAAGTCGATTACGTGAATATCCCATTGTCACCATAGATAAGCACATGCAAGACATACATCAAGTGTTCTCAAATCCTTAAAGACTCAATCCGATAAGATCACTTCAAAGGGAAAACTCAGTCCATTACAAGAGAGTAGAGGGGGAGAAACATCATAAGATCCAACTATAATAGCAAAACTCGTGATACATCAAGATCTTGTCGTATCAAGAACATGAGAGAGAAATCAAACACAAAGCTACTGGACCCTCAACCCCGAGGGTGAACTACTCCCTCCTCGTCATGGAGAGCGTCGGGATGATGAAGATGGCCGCCGGTGAGGGATCCCCCTCCGGCAGGGTGCCGGAACAGGGTCCTGATTGGTTTTTGGGGGCTATAGAGGCTTGCGGCGTCGGAACTCCTGATCTAGGTCATTTTCTGGAGGTTTCTGTATTTATAGGAATTTTTGGCGTAGGTCTCACATCAGGGCGGGGGGGGGGGGGGGGGGGTCTCTGAGCCGTCCACGAGATAGGGGGGCACGCCCGGGGGGGTAGGGTGCGCCCCCACTCTCGTGGGCAGCCCGGGACTCATGTCGCCCAACTCTTTTACTTCGGGGGCTTCTTTTGGTCCATAAAAATCATCAAAAATTGGCACATCAATTGGACTCCGTTTGGTATCCCTGTTTTGTAAAACTCAAAAACAAGGGGAAAACAGAAACTAGCCCTGGGCTCTAGGCTAATAGGTTAGTCCCAAAAATCATATAAAATAGCATCTAAATGCATATAAAACATCCGAGATTGATAACATAATAGCATGGAACAATCAAAAATTATAGATACGTTGGAGACGTATCAATGTGCATTACCAAGAGGGCCCAGAGACACCTCTCCGATACACGGACTGACAAATCCTAATCTCGATCTATGCCAACTCAACAAACACCATCGGAGACACCTGTAGAGCATCTTTATGATCGCCCAGTTATGTTGAGACGTTTGATAGCACACAAGGTGTTCCTCCGGTATTCGGGAGTTGCATAATCTCATAGTCAAAGGAACATGTATAAGTCATGAAGAAAGCAATAGCAATAAAACTAAATGATCATTATGCTAAGCTAATGGATGGGTCTTGTCGATCACATCATTCTCTAATGATGTGATCCCGTTCATAAAATGACAACACATGTCTATGGTTAGGAAACTTAACCATCTTGGATTAATGAGCTAGTAAAGTGGAGGCATACTAGGGACACTCTGTTTTGTCTATGTATTCACACATGTACTAAGTTTCCGGTTAATACAATTCTAGCATGAATAATAAACATTCATCATGATACAAGGAAATATAAATAACAACTTTGTTATTGCCTCTAGGGCATATTTCCTTCACATACCTAGTTCAATCTCGTTACCGGCAAGTCTCTTTACTCGTTCCTTAATGCATCATCCCGTAACTAACTCATTAGTTACATTGCTTGCAAGGTTTATAGTGATGTGCATTACCAAGAGGGCCCAGAGATACCTCTCCGATTCTCAGAGTGAACAATCATAATCTCGATCTATGCCAACTCAACAAACACCTTATGAGACACATGTAGAGCATCTTTATAATCACACAGTTACGTTGTGACGTTTGATAGCACACAATGTGTTCCTCCGGTATTCGGGAGTTGGCATAATCTCATAGTCAGAGGAATATGTATAAGTCATGAAGAAAGCAATAGCAATAAAACTTAACGATCATAATGCTAAGCTAACGTATGGGTCTTGTCCATCACATCATTCTCTAATGATGTGATCCCATTTATCAAATGACAACACATGTCTATGGTGAGGAATCTTAACCATATTTGATTAACGAGCTAGTCAAGTAGAGGCATACTAGGGACACTCTGTTTTTTCTATGTATTCACACATGTACTATGTTTCCGGTTAATACAATTCTGGCATGAATAATAAACATTTATCATGATATAAGGAAATATAAATAACAACTTTATTATTGCCTATATGGCATATTTCCTTCAGTCTCCCACTTGCACTAGAGTCAATAATCTAGATTACATAGTAATGATTCTAACACCCATGGAGTCTTGGTGCTGATCATGTTTTGCTCATGGAAGAGGCTTAGTCAGCGGGTCTGCAATATTCAGATCCGTATGTATCTTGCAAATCTCTATGTCTCCCTCCTTGACTTGATCACGGATGGAGTTGAAGCGTCTCTTGATGTGTTTGGTTCTCTTGTGAAATCTGGATTCCTTCGCTAAGGCAATTTCTCTAGTATTGTCACAAAAGCTTTTCCTTGGACCCGATGCACTAGGTATTACACCTAGATCGGATATGAACTCTTTCATTCAGACTCCTTCATTTGCTGCTTCCAAATCAGCTATGTACTCTGCTTCACACGTAGATCCCGCCACGATGCTCTACTTGGAACTACACCAACTGACAGCTCCACCATTCAGTATAAATACATATCCGGTTTGTGACTTAGAGTCATCCGGATCAGTGTCAAAGCTTGCATAGAAGTAACCATTTACGACAAGCTCTTTGTCACCTCCATTAAAAATAAACTTATCCTTAGTCTTTTTCAGGTATTTCAGAATGTTCTTGTCCGCTGTCCAGTGATCCACTCCTGGATTACTTTGATACCTCCCTGCTAAACTTATAGCAAGGCACACATCAGGTCTGGTACACAGCATTGCATACATGATAGAACCTATGGCTGGGGCATAGGGAATGACTTTCATTTACTCCCTATCTTCTGCAGTGGTCGGGCATTGAGTCTAACTCAACTTCACACCTTGTAACATAGGCAAGAACCCTTTCTTCGACTGATCCATTTTCAACTTCTTCAAAACTTTATCAAGGTATGTGCTTTGTGAAAGTCCAATTAAGCGTCTTGATCTATCTCTATAGATCTTGATGCCCAATATATAAGTCGCTTCACCGAGGTCTTTCATTGAAAATTCTTATTCAAGTATCCTTTTATGCTATCCAGAAATTCTATATTATTTCCAATCAATAATATGTCATCCAGATATAATATTAGAAATGCTACAGAGCTCCCACTCACTTTCTTGTAAATACATGCTTCTCCAAAAGTCTGTATAAAACCATATGCTTTGATCACACTATCAAAGCGTATATTCCAACTACAAGATGCTTGCACCAGTCCATAAATGAATCGCTGGAGCTTGCACACTTTGTTAGCACCTTTAGGATCGACAAAACCTTCTGGTTGTCATCATATAGAACTCTTCTTTAAGAAATCCATTAGGGAATGTAGTTTTGACATTCATTTGCCAAATTTCATAATCAAAAAATGCGACAACTGCTAACATGATTCGGATAGACATAAGCATCGCTATGGGTGAGAAGGTCTCGTCGTAGTCAACTCCTTGAACTTGTCGAAAACCTTTTGCAACAAGTTGAGCTCTGTAGATAGTAACATTACTGTCAGCGTTAGTTTACTTCTTGAAGATCCATTTATTCTCTATGGCTTGCCGGTCATCGGGGAAGTCAACAGAAGTCCACACTTTGTTCTCATACATGGATCCCATCTCAGATTTCATGGCCTCAAGCCATTTCGCGGAATCTGGGCTCATCATCGCTTCCTCATAGTTCGTACGTTCGTCATGGTCTAGTAACATGACTTCCAGAACAGGATTACCGTACCACTCTAGTGCGGAACGTACTCTGGTTGACCTACAAGGTTCGGTAGTAACTTCATCTGAAGTTTCATGATCATCATCATTAACTTCCTCACTAATTGGTGTAGGTCTCACTTGAACTAATTTCTGTGATGAACTACTTTCCAATTTTGGATAAGGTACAATTACCTCATCAAGTTCTAATTTCCTCCCACTCACTTCTTTTGAGACAAAATCCTTCTCTAGAAAGGATCCATTCTTAGCAACAGATATTTTGCCTTCGGATCTGTGATAGAAGGTGTACCCAACAGTTTCTTTTGGGTATCCTATGAAGACACATTTCTATGATTTGGGTTTGAGCTTATCAGGCTGAAGCTTTTTCACATAAGCATCGCAACCCCAAACTTTAAGAAACGACAGCTTAGGTTTCTTACTAAACCATATTTCATATGGTGTCATCTCAACGGATTTAGATGGTTCCCTATTTAACATGAATGAAGCCGTCTCTAAAGCATAACCCCAAAACGATAGTGGTAAATCGGTAAGAGACATCATAGATCGCACCATATCTAATAAAGTACGGTTACAATGTTCGGACACACCATTACGATGTGGTGTTCGAGGTGGCGTGAGTTGCGAAACTATTCCACATTGTTTCAAGTGAAGACCAAACTCGTAACTCAAATATTCACCCCCACGATCAGATCATAGAAACTTTATTTTCTTGTTACGATGATTTTCCACTTCACTCTGAAATTCTTTGAACTTTTCAAATGTTTCAAACTTATGTTTCATTAAGTAGATATACCCATATCTGATCAAATCCTCTGTCAAGGTAAGAAAATAATGATACCCGCCGCGAGCCTCAACACACATCAGACCGCATACATCAGTATGTATTATTTCCAATAAGTCAGTGGCTCTATCCATTGTTCCGGAGAATGGAGTTTTAGTCATCTTGCCCATGAGGCATGGTTCGCAAGCATCAAGTGATTCATAATCAAGTGATTCCAAAAATCCTATCAGCATGGAGTTTCTTCATGCGCTTTACACCAATATGACCTAAACGGCAGTGCCACAAATAAGTTGCACTATCATTATTAACTTTGCATCTTTTGGCTTCAATATTATGAATTTGTGTATCACTAAGATCGAGATTCAACAAAATAGACCACTCATCAAGGGTGCATGACCATAAAAGATATTACTCATATAAATAGAACAACCATTATTCTCTGATTTAAATGAATAACTGTCTCATATCAAGCAAGATCCAGATATAATGTTCATGCTCAACGCTGGCACCAAATAACAATTATTGAGGTCTAAAACTAGTCCCGAAGGTAGATGTAGAGTTAGCGTGCCGACAGCAATCACATCGACCTTGGAACCATTTCCTACATGCATCGTCACCTCGTCCTTAGCCAATCTTTGTTTAATCTGTAGCCCCTGTTTCAAGTTGCAAATATGAGCAACAGAACCAGTATCAAATACCCAGGCGCTACTACGAGCATTAGTAAGGTACACATCAATAACGTGTATATCAAATATACCTTTCACTTTGCCATCCTTATTATCCGCCAAATACTTGGGGCAGTTCTGCTTCCAGTGACCAGTCCCTTTGCAGTATAAGCACTCAGTTTCAGGCTTAGGTCCGGACTTGGGATTCTTCCCTTGAGCAGCAACTTGCTTGCTCTTCTTCTTGAAGTTCCCTTTCTTCCCTTTGCCTTTTTCTTGAAACTAGTGGTCTTGTTAACCATCAACACTTGATGCTCCTTTTTTATTTCTACCTCCGCAGCCTTTAGCATTGCGAAGAGCTCGGGAATCGTCTTGTTCATCCCTTGCATATTATAGTTCATCATGAAGCCTTTATAGCTTGGCGACAGTGATTGAAGAACTCTGTCAATGCCAGTATCATCAGGAAGATTAACTCCCAGCTAAGTCAAGTTGTTATGGTACCTAGACATTCTGAGTATGTGTTCACTGACAGAACTATTCTCTTCCATTTTGCAGCTATAGAACTTGTTGGAGACTTCATATCTCAACTCTTGGAACATCTCATATGCTCCATGACGTTCAAAACGTCGTTGAAGTCACGATTCTAAGTCGTGGAGCATGGCACACTGAACTATCGAGTAGTCATCAGATCGAGTTTGCCATACATTCATAATGTCTTGAGTTGCTCCTGCAGCAGGCCTTTCACCTAGCGGTGCTTCAAGGACATAATTCTTCTGTGCAACAATGAGGATAATCCTCAAGTTACGGACCCAGTCCGTGTAGTCGCTAGCATCATCTTTCAACTTAGCTTTCTCTAGGAACGCATTAAAATTCAAGGGAACGGTAGCACGGGACATTGATCTACAACAACATAGATATGCAAAAAAACTATCAGGACTAGGTTCATGATAAATTAAAGTTCAATTAATCATATTACATAAGAACTCCCAGTTAGATAGACATCCCTCTAGTCATATAAATGATCATGTGATCCATATCACCTAAACCATGTCAGATCATCACGTGAGATGGAGTAGTTTCCAATGGTGAACATCTCTATGTTGATCATATCTACTATATGATTCACGTTCGACCTTTCGGTCTCAGTGTTCCGAGGCCATATCTACATATTCTAAGCTCGTCAAGTTTAACCAAGTATTCCGCACATGCAAAACTGTCTTGCAACCGTTGTATGTGAACGTAGAGCTTATCACACCTGATCATCACGTGGTGTCTTGGCACGACGAACTGTAGTAACGGTGCATACTCAGGGAGAACACTTATACCTTGAAATTTTAGTGAGGGATCATCTTATAATGCTACCGCCGTACTAAGAAAAATAAGATGCATAAAAAGATAAACATCACATGTAGTCAAAATATGTGACATGATATGGCCATCATCATCTTGTGCCTTTGATCTCCATCTCCAAAGCACTGTCATGATCTCCATTGTCACCGGCTTGACACCTTGACCTCCATCATAGCGTTGTTGTCATCTCGCCAAATATTGCTTCTACGACTATCACTACTGCTTAGTGATAAAGTCAAGCAATTACATGGCGATTGCATTTCATACAATAAAGCGGCAACCATAAGGCTCCTGCCAATTGCTGATAACTTTAACAAAACGTGATCATCTCATACAACAATTTATATGTCATCATGTCTTGACCATATCACATCACAACAAGGCCTCCAAAAACAAGTTAGACGTCCTCTACTTTGTTGTTGCAAGTTTTACATGGCTGCTACGGGCTTCTAGCAAGAACCATTCTTACCTACGCTTCAAAACCACAACGATTTTTCGTCAAGTGTGTAGTTTCAACCTTCAACAAGGATCGGCCATAGTCAAATTCGATTCAACTAAAAAGTTGGAGAAACATGTCAGATGTTGGGTTCCGGCAGACCCTTAAGGTCCGAACTCTAGGGTGCACGCGAAGATCTCTCCTCCACCGACCCACGTCCCAAAGCCTCGCTAAGAATCTAGGCTAACAAGATGAACAACACAAGGGACACGAAGTTTATACTGGTTCATGCCACCATTGTGGTGTAATAACCTACTCCAGTGTGTGGTGTGTGGATTGCCTCAGGGGCTCATGATGAATAGTACAAGGGAAGAACAGCCTTGCGAGGAGAGGTGTTCTTGAGCTGGTGTTAGGTGTGGATGGACTGAATCCAAGCTCCCCTATCCTTTGGTGGCTAGCCCTATTTATAGAGGCCCTGGCCCTCTTCCCAAATATTGAGCGGGAAGGGCGCCAACAACGGCCATTTTTGAAGGGGAACATCTAGTACACTTATCATGACTAAAGTTGGTCTTGGACTGCCAAATACTCTCACAATGACGCCATCTTGGGCTCCATGGTGACCTCCATCCTGCCGCCCTGCTGGTCTTGGTCTTGTTGCATAGAAACGGTAGCCTTTGCTTGATTCCTTGGTCTGTGCTTGCTCTCTTTGCACCAAAGAGGAAAGAAGGACACTGCACAGGCCGGCGCCCGCCTGGCCTCGATCGCCATGGCTTGCGTCACGGGTACCTCGTGAGGTACCCTTGCCTTGATCTCTCCGCCTCCTCGCGAGCCTGCCTGGCGAGGCCGCTCCTGAGGAAGCTTCCTGTCGTCCCCCCCCCCCTCCCCCCGCGAGGCTTGCCCCCTCGCGAGGGTCTTCAGCTTGAGTCAATGAAGATGGGCCGCACTGGGCCACCACTTGAGCCACGCTGCAGGCCGGAGGCAGGCAAGTCTGGGGACCCCCGTTCCCAGAACGCCGACAGTAGCCCCCGGGCCCAAGGCGCACTCAGACTTGGCTTAGAAGAGAAGCGAAGGGGCAAGTGCGAAGCACCATGGGCCCCAATAGCCTGCGGCCTTGGGCACCGTGTGGCGGTTGATTGGACGTGGCCGCCTCCGTTTCCCCACGCCCCTCATTACGCGCCCGTCTAGGCGGACCCGTGGTTGCACACAACTATTCCTCTTTTACTGTTCGCGCGCTCCCTGTCCTTCCTTCTTCCTCGAGCTCCAGTCTCCGCCTCCAGCCGAACCCGAGATCCTTCCCCCTTCCTGTCGCCATGGCGCCAACGAAGAAGGAAAAGGGGAAGAAGCCCGCGTCTTTGCCCCGCTCCCCTCCGGCGCCTGCTCCCGCTGTCGATCGGTCGATCATACTCAACCCCGAAGCCTTGGACAAGGTCCGATCCGCTCTTGCTTCCATCTTCAACGAGTGCGGGAGGAAGACGGTTTGGCCTGCGTCTCACGCCTCCTTTGATAGGGTCATCACGGAGGTCCGATTTTTCGCTGATGCCCTGTGGGCGGGTCCGGTTCCCCCCTTCTCTGCTTTCTTCACTGCGGTGCTCTCCCATTATCAGATCGACATGATGCACTTTGGTCCTGAGTCCATTACTCTCCTTGTTGTCTTCACCTTTGTTTGCGAGGCCATGGTGGGCATTCCTCCCTCCGTTGCCCTTCTGCGCCACTTCTTCTCCTTGCGCCTGAGTGACCCCACTCAATGCTCGAGGTGCGTGAGCTTCCTCGCCGTGCCAGAGATGGCCGCTTCGGGGATCGATTTCGGCCTTCCTCCTCTTGCGACTGGGTTCCGAGAGCGGTGGCTGTATGTGGATGTCAGGGTGCCCAGCCCCCTACTCTCGCACCCAACATTGCCTGCTATTCCCAACTCAGGCTGGGATCATGAGATGCTAACGAGCCCCCGGCTTGCCTTCATCTGGCGTCGCTTCGAGAGTCTGAGGGCGCTCGGAGTGACGACGCCCAAGGTGGTGAAGGAGTTCCTTCAATGTCGCGTTGCTCCTCTCTAGCGCCACTCCCGTCGGATGTGGGCCTTTGCAGGGCACGGAGACCGCATGAGGCTCCAGGAGGAGGATCTGGTGCCTGAAGCGCTGAGGACGGTGCTGAGGGCCTTGACTGACGACCCTTCTCCAGGAAGTATTCGGCACGGGGCCGCCCTCTTGTATCTTTGCTTGGGCAGGGCCGACTTTGTGAGGTAGATGCCCAGCTTCGACGAATGGGGGCTGCGCCCGGTCGGTCTCATGGGGCCCCGTGAGAACCCGGTTGCTGTGGTCACTCTTCCGGTTGCTCACGGCGGTCCTGCCTCAGGTGATGGAGCAGGGAGACGAGAACCGCCGGGAGCTGAGGGGTATGATGTTGAGATGCTGATGCCGCATGGGGCTCCCAAGGTGTCTTCTTCCGAGGCGCATCTTGTAGTGGTGGCGGGTGAGGAGTCGCGACCTGCGACCCTTGAGGCCAGGACTCCCGAGGGCCCGGCTGACCTGCAAGAGGCGATACTTGATCGCCTCTCCCAGTCTGGTGCCCTTGGCGCAAGTCATCCTGATGCTTCTTCTACGCCACGCGCTGGTCCTCGCATCGAGGGCTTAGGCCAATTCCGCGTGGACTTCGAGGCCCTCCGCAAGAGGAAGGAGGCTTCGGGCGGCAATGATTGCCCTTGCCGCCCGTTGAAGTGCAGGAAGTATTTCGCCATCGACGAGTAAGTCCCCTCTTTCTCTCTCAGTTCCTTATTTTACCGTTCCTTCAGCTGATTGTGGCCTTTCAGGGCCCTTCCTGCCGAGTCTGCGGAGGCCGCCGAGGAGCCATCCCCCCAAGCCTCATGTTCATCGCTGACCTTGAGCGCCCCAAGCTCAAGCACCTCCCTCGACGCGAGGGCGGTTGGAGAGGCGGGCCGTCCCGCGGGGTATCTTGAGCCTGTGCGCTTCCTGCCCCTTCTTCGCGAGCTCTCCTGGGGCACAGCCATCTGGCCCCGCGCTCCTCCCTTGATCGTGGATGGCGACTGGCTGAGGTTGATCTTGGGCTCCACTTCTGGAGATGGACCGGCGCCGGGTTGGGTCCCTGGCGGGGCCCGTCCGGTGATTGCTGGGGCGCCAGCCCCCAGCCCCCTGCTGGGAGGGAGCGTGCCACCTCAGGGCCCTCCGCCTACATGGATGGCGGAGGATGGCGTGGAAGACGAGCTCAGGCGCGCCAGAGAGCGCAACGCCCTCTGCCGAGAGTTTCTTCAGAAGGCGACAGATGCGGTGAGCCAGCTCAGCGTAGAGCTTGCTGGCGAGGACGCGCGCCTTGAGGCCGAAAGCCCGCTCCTTGCTGAGGAGAGGGCAAGCTGATGGTCGCCGTCAGCCTTGCGCGCCATCAGTGCGATCTTGACAATGCCAAGGCCGAAGCATCACTGGCGGCCTCGCGGAAGGCCTGCTCCCAGGCTGTCGAGGAGGCTGAGGTCGCAGACCAACGACATGAGGCCGTAGAGGAGCGCGCGTGGGAGCTCCAAGCCTGAAGCAACTCTCTGGAGCAGCAAGTGGAGCTGTGCAAGGCTGCCCTTGCGTCGCTGAAGGGGGCACCCGTCAAAGAGGGGGAGCTCCTGAGGTGCGAGGAGGCGCTGACACTAGAAGCTACCGAGCGCAACCTTGACCTTGAGCGCTTGGAGACGAGGGAGCGCCTGGTGACTCCGGCGGAGGACGATGTCTGCGTGCGGGGGGTCCGAGTCCAAGAAGAGATCAACCGCCACGTGGCGGAAGCTCGGTCGGGCCTCGAGCGCAGGTATGAAGAGAGGCTGGAACTGATCAAGGCCGAAGCTGAGGGCCGGACTACCGCCCTTAGGGCCAAGTTGACTGAAGTGACGCGGCTTGCGGATTCCTCTGCAGCCGCTCTAGGCGCGGCGGAGGCCGAGCTGGCCTCCTCCCGCGCGGAGCTGCTTCTCCTCCAATGGAGAGTCGATGATGTCGAGGCTGTTGCGCAGCGGAATGAGGATGAGATCCGTCAGCGGCAGCCCCTGGAGCACGAGCATGGCCCCATGCTCCGCACGCTCAGGGAAAGGGCCAACGCAGCCCTGGGCCACATCTGCGAGGCGGCTGCTGTGGAGCCTCGCGTGACCAACTATGTTGGCAACCTACGGTTCTTCCCAGATGTGGTGACACAGCTGGAGAGTCGCTCTGACAGGGCCCGCTGGCTCATTGAGGAGAGGAGCAGAGTCCTGCTTGGGCGTGCCTTCTCCTGCGTCTTCAGTCATCTTTAGGACAGAGATTCCCACTTTGATTTCGACGTCGTCATCGCACCAGTGCCCATAGCTATCCGGGGCGATCTGGCACAGTGGGTGGAGGACAACGTGGATGCCCTCATTAGGGCCTTTGCTTCTGATAATGACAGCGTGGTCATGGCTGCTGATGAAGGCGGCATTGTGAATGAGCATGGCACTGATGACAGCGATGGTGATGGTGGCACTGATGCTGGTGACGCCAGTGATGTCTCCGGAGGTGTACCAGAGGACGCGGCGAGTGACATGTCCGATTTATTGTACGCCGCCTCCGCTGTTTACCCTGCGCGAAAAGAGTTCGGGCGTGGCCCTGAAGGTTGTGAGAGTGTTTTGGGAGGGGGATCCCCTCGTGTAAACGATTGCAACTAGTACACTTGTAGACATACACTGAATGCGTGCTTATGCGGGGCCACTTACCCCGTGGTGGATTAGCTGACTCGTTTTACCTTTGACCCTGATTGGCCTCGAGCGAGCCCGCGGGGGCTGCAGTGTCTTGAGTGTCTTCTGGGTGGACTCATTGATCTCGCGATGAGCGCCTCCGGAGAGGGTGTGGCGACAGCTGTCCGGAGTGTTTGCGTGCTTGGCCCGGTCCAGCTCGCGCGGGGCTCGCGAGGGGGAGGCAACTGATGCTAACTTTGGACGCAAAGCCGAAATCAGAACGCGAGAAATTGCTTGAACGAGACTAAATGCCACTCCCCCAAACACACGCAAGTCTCAAGCTCAAATCCAACTTAAATTCAATCGAAGAAGCTTGACAATAGAGAAAGAGGCAAAAGGCAAAAGGCCGCGCCCGGCACCTAGTCTAGTCTTCGACGTCTTCTCACCAGCGCGAAGCTAAGTGCTACCACTGGGCGTGGGCGGGAGCCCCCGAGGCCCGAGGGCGGCTCTCGGGAGACTCCGGGGCATGTACTGCCCCAACTCATTATTACGTGAGAGTGTCACGGGCGGCGAGCTTCACCGCCACTGGGCCTTCTTCACAGGTACCGGTCTTGCTTCATATCGCCAGACGAGGGCCCCGCCTTGCGCCACACTCTACCACCATCGACGGTGACCGGAAACCAAGGACGACGCCAACGGGGTGGAGCGGTCGCCAGCGGTTCCCCCGACGACCACGGGTCCTCTGCCGGGGGCAGGCCTTGCGGCACCTCCCCGGCAGAGGGCCTACCTCCTGGGAACACCTTACTCCAAGCGCCGCACGGGCGAGCCTGGATCCCGGCCCCTCTCCTGCAGCCACTGATGCCCTCCTCCTGATGGGTAGAAGGCTGCAGCATTGGGGCAACCATCTGTTGTGGCGGCCTGTACTTCCTGCGACCCATGGTTAACATAAGCGTGCTCCTAGGGAATTAGTGGTACCCGGTAGCTGCTGCTGTCAGCGCGGTCGTCGAGGTTCCTTTGGGGTTCCTGAAAGAGCTTGGCTTCTGGCCTCTCTTCCCCCCAACCTAGCCCGAGGAACGAGCCATGGTCTTCCTCCAGCGCGCACTCTTGACCCACCATGTAGGGCACATAGGCCTCTGGGGGCGCCGCCCCGAGGGCCTCGCCGTAGTGCCCTACGCGCCATGGGATCCGGCTTGAAGCGCCGTCTTGGAGATGGTAGCGTGATGGCTTGCCTAGGCTGTAGGCAGTGATGTGCACTCCCTCGCCTGCTGGAGGCGGAGCTGGCATGGCCTGTCGCCCGGCGCTGATGGCCAAGCTGGTGTCGACGAGGCCTTGGGATCGGCCCGAAGCTGCGCGGGCGCGTATGGGGCCACCATATGACCCGCCCAGGGCCCGGGATGCTCCCGAGGCGGCGGCGGCCAGGAGCTCGACAACGTGCTCCAGCAGCACGTCGTGGACACTTTCTTGCAGCCTGCACCGTAGCAACTCCCTCGCCACCGTGAGTGCGGCTCTCATGTTCCCTTGCTCCCGTCGGGTGTGCAACGCTGTGGCCGCGGCGTGGTTTGAGGCCCTCGCCGCTGATTGTACCTGCCAGGGTGTGAGGGCAGGCGGCGCTTGGCCGCGTCGCCCGCGCCCTGCAGCGCCCTACGGAGCGTGAGCTGCCTGGGGCACAAGGTTGAGGTCGCCTTGGACAGGCGGCACGGCATGGGCAGGCCACGCTGCAAAGCGGTCGGCGTTGGTCGTCGGGTCGCTAGACATGGAGACGACAAAGCGATGGAGCGCGAGGTGGTGGGAGAAGGATTCTGGCGCTCCCCTACCTCATGCGCCAAATGTCGGATGTTGGGCTCCGGCAGACCCTTAAGGTTCGAACTCTGGGGTGCGTGCAAAGATCTCTCCTCCACCGACCCACGTCCCAAAGCCTCGCTAAGAATCTAGGCTAACAAGATGAACAACACAAGGGACACGGAGTTTATACTGGTTCAGGCCACCATTGTGGTGTAATACCCTACTCCAGTGTGTGGTGTGTGGATTGCCTCAAGGGCTGATGATGGATAGTACAAGGGAAGAACAGCCTCGCGAGGAGAGGTGTTCTTGAGCTGGTGTTAGGTGTGGATGGACTGAATCCAAGCTCTCCTATCCTTTGGTGGCTAGCCCTATTTATAGAGGCCCAGGCCCTCTTCCCAAATATTGAGCGGGAAGGGTACCAACAATGGCCATTTTTGAAGGGGAACATCTAGTACACTTATCCTAACTAAAGTTGGTCTTCGATTGCCAAAGACTCTGATGATGACGCCATCTTGGGCTCCATGGTGACCTCCATCTTGCCGCCCTGCTGGTCTTGGTCTTGTTGCACCGAAACAGTAGCCTTTGCCTGATTTCTTGGTCTGTGCTTGCTCCCTTTGCACCAAAGAGGAAACAAGGACACTGCGCAGGCCGGCGCCCGCCTGGCGCCCACCTGGCCTCGATCGTCATGGCTTGCGTCACGGGCACCTCGCGAGTTACCCTTGCCTTGATCTCTCCGCCTCCTCGCGAGCCTGCCTGGCGAGGACGCTCCTGAGGAAGCTTCCTGTCATCCCCCCCCCTCCCCGTGAGGCTTGGCCCCTCGCGAGGGTTTTGAGCTTGAGTTGATGAAGATGGGCCGCACTGGGCCACCACTCGAGCCACGCTGCAGGCCACAAGTAGGCAAGTCTGGGGACCCTCGTTCCCAGAACGCCGACAAAACAGACACCCGCTAGCCACCTTGATGAAAAACAAGTTGCATGTCTGTCGGTGGAACCGGTCTCATGAACGTGGTCATGTAAGGTTGGTCCAGGCCGCTTCATTCAATAATATCGCCGAATCAAAATAAGATGTTGGTGGTAAGAAGTATGACTATTATCGCCCACAACTCTTTGTGTTCTACTCGTGCATATCATCTACGCATAGACCTGGCTCGGATGCCACTGTTGGGGAACGTGGCATGTAATTTAAAAAAAATCCTACATTCACGCAAGATCTATCTAGGAGATTCATAGAAATGAGAGGGGGAGAGTGTGTCCATGTACCCTCGTAGACTGAAAGCGGAAGCGTTAGGTTAACGCGATTGATGTAGTCGAACGTCTTCAGGATCCACCCGATCTAATACCGAATGTATGGCACCTCCAAGTTCAGCACACGTTCAGCTCGATGACGTCCCTCGAACTCTTGATCTAGCAGAGGGTCGAGGGAGAGTTCCGTCAGCACGACGGTGTGGTGACAGTGATGGTAATGTGATCCGCGCTGGGCTTTGCCTAAGCACTACGACGCTATGACCGGAGGACTAAACTGTGGAGGGGGCACCAAACGGTTAAGAGAACAATTGATGTGCTATGGGGTGCCACCTGCCCCCGTATATAAAGGAGGGGAGGAGGAGGCGGCCGTCCAGGAGGCGCGCGCCATGGGAGGAGTCCTCCTAGGACTCCACTCCTAGTAGGATTCGCCCCGCCTTCCTTTCTTACCGGAGGGGAAAAGGAAGGAGAGGGAGAGGGACAGGGAAAGGGGGGCGCCGCCACCTCTCCTAGTCCTATTCAGACTCCCATGGGGGGGGCCACCCCTTGTGGGATCCCCTCTCTCTCCACTAAAGCGCATGTAGGCCCAATACTTCCCCGGGGGGTTCTGGTAACCCCTCGGTACTTCAGTAAAATACCCGAACCACTCGAAACCATTCCGATGTCCGAATACTACCTTCCAATATATGAATCTTTACCTCTCGACCATTTCGAGGCTCCCCGTCATGTCCGTGATCTCATCTGGGACTTCAAACAAACTTTGGTCACCAAAACATATAACGCATAATACAAATCATCATCGACCGTTAAGCGTGCGGACCCTACGGGTTCAAGAATAATGTGGACATGACCGAGACATATATTTGGTCAATAACCAATAGCGGAACCTGGATGCTCATATTTGTTCCTACATATTCTACAAAGATCTTTATCGGTCAAACCGCAATAACAACATACATTATTCCCTTTGTCATCGGTATGTTACTTGCTCGAGATTCGATCGTCGGTATCCTCATACCTAGTTCAATCTCGTTACCGGCAAATCTCTTTACTCATTTCGTAATTCATCATCCCGTAACTAACTCATTAGTTACATTGCTTGCAAGGCGTATAGTGATGTGCATTATCGAGAGGGCCCAGAGATACCTCTTCGATACTCGGAGTGACAAATCCTAATCTCGATCTATGCCAACGCAACAAACACTTTCAAAGACACCTCTAGAGCATCTTTATAATCACCTAGTTACGTTGTGATGTTTTATAGCACACAAGGTGTTCCTCCGGTATTCGGGAGTTGCATAATCTCATAGTTAGAGGAATATGTATATGTCATGAAGAAAGCAATAGCAATAAAACTTATTGATCATAATGCTAAGCTAACGGATGGGTCTAGTCCATCACATCATTCTCTAATGATGTGATCCCATTCATCAAATGACAACACATGTCTATGCTCAGGAAACTTAACCATCTTTGATTAACGAGCTAGTCAAGTAGAGGCATACTAGGGACACTCTGTTTTGTCTATGTATTCGCACATGTACTAAGTTTCCAGTTAATACAATTCTAGTATGAATAATAAACATTTATCATGATATAAGGAAATATAAATAATAACTTTATTATTGCCTCTAAAGCATATTTCCTTCATGAAGAAGGGGGTATAAATACCCACGAGATGCAGAGTGATCGTTGCCCAATGGACAACTCCAAGCATGTGGGCCAAATGGATCTGGGCAGTCGGACCATGCAGAGAAATGGTGGTTCCATACAGGCACCTGGGTTTTAAATGGTCATGGCACCCGGACCAACCAGCAGCTGGCCACAAGGGGAGTCTGGTCACCCGGGGATATAGGACCCTAGGAACCCGGACTAACCCGAGAGATGCCCATGTCTCTGGGCACCCGGGGGTCCGAGGACTACGAGAACCCGGACCGTCTAGAAGGGTGTGGGGGCTCTTTGGTGCCTTCGGGCACCCAAACAAAAACATCCTGGGGCAATAGTGAGGGAGTCCTGGATAAGGGGGTCCCCGAGCGTCCGGGCTATGTGACATGGGCCGGACTAATGGGCCGTGAAGATACAAGATAGAAGGCCTCCCCCCATATCCGGATGGGACTCTCCTTTGCGTGGATGGCAAGCTTGGCATTCGGATAAGAAGTTTCCTTTCTTTCACTAGTAGAAAAAGGGCCTATTGTCCCGGTTGGTGAGGGCCTTTAGTCCTGGTTCATGAACCGGGACTAAAGGGTCGGTACTAATGCCCTGACCCCTTTAGTCCCGGTTCAATCCAGAACCAGGACAGAAGGGCCTCCATGTGGCCTGTCCCCTGAGCCCAGGCAGGAGGGCCTTTGGTCCCGGTTGGTGGCACCAACCGGGACCAATAGGCATCCACGCGTCAGCGTTTATGTGGCTGTGGTTTTTGTTTTTTTTGAAAGGGGGGGGGGTTGGGGGGTTTTGGGGGGTTAATTTAGGTGTTTCATATATTGTGCTATAGCTAGCTAATTAATAGAGAGAAGTGTCCTCTCTTTTGTCCGTGCTTGGTCGATGCTACGTACCATACATACATATGTATAGAGAGGACTAGCTAGACACGCTAGCTAGCTAGTAAGCAAACAGAAGATCGTCATGAACATATATGCATACAGAGAGAAGTGATATCGACCACCTCTCCTTCTCCGAGAGATTGGTCGAACAAACAAGTTCTCGTATATCTATCCGACACTACCGGCTACATATATACAATAATTATCTTTTACAAATATATAATCTCCTAAAATACGGACGCGTGGTCCACATAGTATTCTCCGTCTTCAGCGATCACGTGGTCAAGAAAGAATGCCGCCAATTCCTCTTGAATTGCTCGCATGCGATCTGGTGCTAGGAGTTCATCCCGCATCCGAAACATCTAATTTTAAGAAGGGGGTCAATACATATATATATATATATATATATGAATGAATGAAACTCAACACAAATGATGGTAATAAAATAAAATTGTGAATATTGTTATTTACGCACTTCATATTGTTTGTCGGAGTAGCCCCGCTCACAGGTCGTGTGGCGGATGGACTCGCAAATGTAGTATCCACAGAAATCATTCCCTTGTTCCTGCCACAACCACTTTACAAGAAATAGAGGTCAATCAAACTGATAATTAGCAAGCATGCTAAATGGTATTGATTAAACTAGCGCTTGAATCACTAGGAGATGCCTGGAATATGCTACTATATAGTACTTACTTTTGGGTGCCTAAATTGCAGCTTCTTCGGTAGTCCCGGAGCTTTTTTGGTGAAAATAATGTTATCGGGGAGGGGGTATCGGTACCCCCCCCTCGTGTCAAAGTTTCTTCTTTCTCCTCTATTCCTTTCTTTCTTCTTCTCCTCTCATGTTGAAGTTATCGGGAGGGGTATATCGACGATGACAGAGGAGAAGATCGAAGAAAAAAAAGAAGAAAAAAAAGAGGAGAAGAAGAAAGGAATAGAGGAGAAGAAGAAAAAATAGAATATTTTCTATTTTTTCTTCTTCTCCTCTATTCCTTTCTTCTTCTCCTCTTCTTTTTCTTCTTTTTTCCTCTTCTTATTTATTTCTCCTCTTCTTCCTCCCCTCTTCTTCTCCTTTCTTCCTCTTCTTTTTTCCTTTTTCCTTGATTCTTTTTCTTCTTCTTCCTTCTTAAAAATACATGAAGTAGTATTGCTTGTTTTTTTTAAAATAATGTTCAAATAAAAATCTATGAACAGAAAACATATATATACACAGAGAACATATATATACACAGAGAACATATATACATTTTATAAAAATGCAAAAACAAAAAAATCTAAAAAAAGACATATAAACAGATATACACATATACATATATACTCATACATATACACACATAATCAGGAAAAAAAACTATATTTGCAAAAAAAGGGGGAAGAGGGGGGCGGTGCCGGCCCTGACCAAAGCGGCGCGGGGCGAGGCAGATGCGACGGCGAGGCAGAGGCGGGGCGGCGACGGCGTCGGGACGGCGCGGCCGGGGTGGCCCGCGGCGACGGCGTCGGGGCGGCGCGGGGTGGCGACAGCGTCGGGGCGGCGCGGGGTGGCGACGGCGTCTGGGCTCGAGGGCGCGGCCGGCGACGGCGTGGGCTCGGGGGCACGGGCGACGGCGACGGCAGCGGGGCAGCCTGGCGGCGTCGTCGGGGGGCAAATGCGCGATGAAACTGAAAATTTTCACAAGTGTTGTTTATATACACTGAGCATTAGTCCCGGTTGGTGGCACCAACCGGGACTAATGCCCCCCTTTAGTCCCGGTTGGTGCCACCAACCGGGACCAAAGGCCAATTTTCAGCAGCCCAAAGGGCGGGAAGCGGCGGCCTTTGGTCCCGGTTGGTGGCACCAACCGGGACCAAAGGCCTTGTGCTGCCCCGCGCCAAATGTTTAGTCCCACCTCGCTAGTTGAGAGGGAGCCGCACCAGTTTATAAGGTGCGGTGTGGCTCCCCTCTCGAGCTCCTCTCTAAAGCAGGCTTTCGGGCCTAACTCTGCCATCTGTGCCTGTGGGCCTACTGGGCCTTCCACGGGCCTGAATCCTGGCCCATAGGGTTTCTAGTCGTATTCAGGCCGTGGGGGCCCAGTAGGTGGCTTTTTTTGTTTTTTGTTTTATTTGTTTCTTTATTTAGTTTATTTTGGTTTTGGTTTATTTTTCTTTTGGTCTTTTGCTTTATTTTTTAATTCTTTTTGCTTTTAGTTTTAGAAAAATTATAAACTTTCTGTTAGTGCCATTAGTTTTCAAATCTGAAAACTCTTTTTTGTTTTCTTTGTTGCTTTATTTATTTTATTTTGTTTCTACTTACAACAAAATACTTATTGTTGCTATTTTTATTTTTTTCAGTTTTTTGTTCTGTTTTCTGCATTATTTAGTTCTTGTTGTTTTTGGCTTTATTTTTTAATTCTTTTTGCTTTTAGTTTTAGAAAAATTATAAACTTTCTGTTAGTGCCATTAGTTTTCAAATCTGAAAACTCTTTTTTGTTTCCTTTGTTGCTTTATTTATTTTATTTTGTTTCTACTTACAACAAAATACTTATTGTTGCTATTTTTTTTTTCAGTTTTTTGTTCTGTTTTCTGCATTATTTATTTTTTGTTGTTTTTTGCTTTATTTTTTAATTCTTTTTGCTTTTAGTTTTAGAAAAATTATAAACTTTCTGTTAGTGCCATTAGTTTTCAAATTTGGAAACTCTTTTTTTGTTTTCTTTGTTGCTTTATTTATAAACCGGTGTGAGCGCCCTTCGGTTGGCGAGGTTTTAAAATTCATAGTTTTCAAATGAACTCTGAAAAAGTTGGCATAGCATGTGCATGTACAAAACGGACAATGGTATCATACTCGTCTGTTACAAAGTTGGCATGTTATCATCATAATAGTTGCGGGAGAAAGTCTTCACTTTTTCTTCGCTTGTGTCGTTTGCTTATTGCGCCGTAACCATGGATAATCTTCATCGTTTATCAGGATGCTTGGGTCAGCCTTGACTTTGAAGGGGGGAATTTCATGAAACTTTTCATACTCTTCAGACATGTCTGTCTTGCCCTCCACTCCCAGGATGTCCCTTTTTCCTGAAAGAACTATGTGGCGCTTTGGCTCATTGTATGATGTATTCGCTTCCTTATCTTTTCTTTTCCTCGGTCTGGTAGACATGTCCTTCACATAGATAACCTGTGCCACATCATTGGCTAGGACGAACGGTTCGTCAGTGTACCCAAGATTTTTCAGATCCACTGTGGTCATTCCGTACTGTGGGTCTACCTGTACCCCGCCTCCTGACAGATTGACCCACTTGCACTTAAACAAAGGGACCTTAAAATCTACTCCGTAGTCAAGTTCCCATATGTCTGCTATGTAACCATAATATGTGTCATTTCCATTGTCGGTTGCTGCATCAAAGCGGACACCGCTGTTTTGGTTGGTGCTCTTTTCATCTTGGTCAATCGTGTAAAATGTATTCCCATTTATCTCGTATCCTTTCCAAATCATTACAGTCGAAGATGGTCCCCTGGACAACAAGTACAGCTCATCACAAACAGTGCTGTCACCTCTGAGACGTGTTTCCAACCAACTGCTGAAAGTCCTGATGTGTTCACATGTAATCCAGTCGTCGCACTGCTCCGGGTGTTTGGAGCGCAGACTGTTCTTGTGTTCATCGACATACGGGGTCACCAAGGTAGAGTTCTGTAGAACTGTGTAGTGTGCTTGAGACCAAGAATATCCGTCCCTGCATATTATTGAGTCCCTTCCAAGCGTGCCTTTTCCAGTCAGTCTCCCCTCATACCGCGATTTAGGGAGACCTATCTTCTTAAGGCCAGGAATGAAGTCAACACAAAACCCGATGACATCCTCTGTTTGATGGCCCATGGAGATGCTTCCTTCTGGCCTAGCGCGGTTACGAACATATTTCTTTAGGACTCCCATGAACCTCTCAAAGGGGTACATATTGTGTAGAAATACGGGCCCCAGAATGACAATCTCGTCGACTAGATGAACTAGGACGTGCGTCATGATATTGAAGAAGGATGGTGGGAACACCAGCTCGAAACTGACAAGACATTGCGCCACATCACTCCTTAGCGTTGGTACGATTTCTGGATCGATCACCTTCTGAGATATTGCATTGAGGAATGCACATAGCTTCACAATGGCTAGTCGGACGTTTTCCGGTAGAAGCCCCCTCAATGCAACCGGAAGCAGTTGCGTCATAATCACGTGGCAGTCATGAGACTTTAGGTTCTGGAACTTTTTCTCTGGCATATTTATTATTCCCTTTATATTCGACGAGAAGCCAGTCGGGACCTTCATACTGAGCAGGCATTGAAAGAATATTTCTTTCTCTTCTTTCGTAAGAGCGTAGCTGGCAGGACCTTCATACTGCTTCGGAGGCATGCCCTCTTTTTCGTGCAAGCGTTGCAGGTCCTCTCGTGCCTCAGGTGTATCTTTTGTCTTCCCATACACGCCCAAGAAGCCTAGCAGGTTCACGCAAAGGTTCTTCGTCACGTGCATCACGTCGATCGAAGAGCGGACCTCTAGGTATTTCCAGTAGGGTAGGTCCCAAAATATAGATTTCTTCTTCCACATGGGTGCGTGATTCTCAGCGTCATTCGGAACAGCTAGTCCGCCGGGACCCTTTCCAAAGATTACGTGTAAATCATTGACCATAGCAAGTACGTGATCACCGGTACGCATGGCGGGCTTCTTCCGGTGATCTGCCTCGCCTTTGAAATGCTTGCCTTTCTTTCGACATTGATGGTTGGTCGGAAGAAATCGACGATGGCCCAGGTACACATTCTTCCTGCAGCTTGCCAGGTATATACTATCGGTGTCAAGTAAACAGTGCGTGCATGCGTGGTATCCCTTGTTTGTCTGTCCTGAAAGGTTACTGAGAGCGGGCCAATCGTTGATGGTCACGAACAGCAACGCCTTTAGGTTAAATTCCTCCTGTTTGTGCTCATCCCACGTACGTACACCGTTTCCATTCCACAGCTGTAAAAGTTCTTCAACTAATGGCCTTAGGTACACATCAATGTCGTTGCCGGGTTGCTTAGGGCCTTGGATGAGAACTGGCATCATAATGAACTTCCGCTTCATGCACATCCAAGGAGGAAGGTTATACATACATAGAGTCACGGGCCAGGTGCTGTGATTGCTGCTCTGCTCCCCGAAAGGATTAATGCCATCCGCGCTTAAAGCAAACCATACGTTCCTTGGGTCCTTTGCAAACTCATCCAGTACTTTCTCTCAATTTTTCTCCACTGCGACCCGTCAGCGGGTGCTCTCAACTTCCCGTCTTTCTTACGGTCCTCACTGTGCCATCGCATCAACTTGGCATGCTCTCCGTTTCTGAACAGACGTTTCAACCGTGGTATTATAGGAGCATACCACATCACCTTCGCAGGAACCCTCTTCCTGGGAGGCTCGCCGTCAACATCACCAGGGTCATCTCGTCTGATCTTATACCGCAATGCACCGCATACCGGGCATGCGTTCAGATCCTTGTAGGCACCGCAGTAGAGGATGCAGTCATTAGGGCATGCATGTATCTTCTCAACCTCCAATCCTAGAGGGCATACAACCTTCTTTGCTGCGTATGTACTGTCGGGCAATTCGTTATCCTTTGGAAGCTTCTTCTTCATTATTTTTAGTAGCTTCTCAAATCCTTTATCAGGCACATCATTCTCTGCCTTCCACTGCAGCAATTCGAGTACGGTACCGAGCTTTGTGTTGCCATCTTCGCAATTGGGGTACAACCCCTTTTTGTGATCCTCTAACATGCGATCGAACTTCAGCTTCTCCTTTTGACTTTTGCATTGTGTCCTTGCATCGACAATGACCCGGCGGAGATCATCATCATCGGGCACATCGTCTGGTTCCTCTTGATCTTCAGCAGCTTCGCCCGTTGCAGCACCATCGTGCACATCGTCTGGTGCATCTTGATGTTCAGTAGCATCACCGTATTCAGGGGGCACATAGTTGTCATCGTACTCTTCTTCCTCGCCGTCTTCCATCATAACCCCTATTTCTCCGTGCCTCGTCCAAACATTATAGTGTGGCATGAAACCCTTGTAAAGCAGGTGGGTGTGAAGGATTTTCCGGTCAGAGTAAGACTTCGTATTCCCACATATAGGGCATGGACAACACATAAACCATTCTGCTTGTTTGCCTCAGCCACTTCGAGAAAATCATGCACGCCCTTAATGTACTCGGAGGTGTGTCTGTCACCGTACATCCATTGCCGGTTCATCTGCGTGCATTATATATAATTAAGTGTGTCAAAAATCATTACAGAACATCATGAATAGATAATTAAGTGACCAAATTAATAGAAGTTCATCATCACATAAAAACCAAAGTAGATACATAGTTCTCATCTAACAACATAAAGCTCTGCAGAGCATCTAAATTAATTAAACCATACATTGAAACTATGTAAAACATTTCAATGCGAAAACAAATGCGATCATAATCGCAACCAAGGTAACAACTGATCCAACGGCATAATGATACCAAGCCTCGGTATGAATGGCATATTTTCTAATCTTTCTCATCTTCAAGCGCATTGCATCCATCTTGATCTTGTGATCATCGACGACATCCGCAACATGCAACTCCAATATCATCTTCTCCTCCTTAAGTTTTTTTATTTTTTCCTTCAAGAAATTGTTTTCTTCTTCAACTAAATTTAACCTCTCGACAATAGGGTCGGTTGGAATTTCTGGTTCAACAACCTCCTAGATAAATAAAATCTATGTCACGTTGGTCGGCATAATTTTCATAAACAATAAATGAACCAATAGTTATGAAAAGATAATATATACCACATCCGAATCATAGACAGGACGAGGGCCGACGGGGGCGGATACCAAAACCATCGGCGCACTATATAAGATGCAATAATAAAAGTAAGAAAATAATACAAGTATCTATCTAAACAAACAAGTAATAATATTTTTCCTTTCAGAAAGAAGATAAGAACAAGAGGCTCACCACGGTGGTGCCGGCGATGAGATCGGCGCGGGTGATCGACGGCGGTGAAGACGGGGACGGGGCGTGACGGACCGCTAAACCTAGATAAATATTGAGGAAAATGGAGCTTGGCGGTCGAGCTTGGAGAGGAGAAACCTTAAGTAGTGTGGCTCGGGCATTCCATCGAACACCTTGTGTGCATAGGAGGTGAGCTAGAGCACCACCAAGCCCTCTCCCCCTCGGCCAGAAAAAACAGAGCAGTGTGCTCTGCTCTTGCGCGAGGGGCTATATATAGGAACCACTATTGGTCCCGGTTGGTGGCATGAACCGGGACTAAAGGTAACCCTTTTGGTCCCGGTTCATGCCACCAACCGGGACCAATAGTGGTGGGCCAGGAGCCAGGACCATTGGTCCCGGTTCGTCCCACCAACCGGGACCAAAAGGTCCGGAAGAACCGGGACCAATGGCCCACGTGGCCCGGCCGGCCCCCTGGGCTCATGAACCGGGGCAAATAGCTCCATTGGTCCCGGTTCTGGATTGAACCGGGACTAATGGGCTAAACTGGCCTGGACGAAAGCCCTGTTTTCTACTAGTGTTTGTAAACGGACTCTATAACCCTAGGCCCCTCCAGTGTCTATAAAAACTGGAGGGTTTAGTCCGTAGGGAGAATCATAATCATATAGGCGAGACATCTAGGGTTTAGCCATCACAATCTCGAGGTAGATCAACTCTTGTAACCTCTATACTCATCAAAGTCAATCAAGCAGGAAGTAGGGTATTTGGAAGTGCAACTATCCCTGGGTGCTTTTGGTAATTCCTAACAACATTTAGCTCATTGAGCTAATTCTATTTCAAGATAAATATTTTAGGAAAGCTCAATGATTGGCATGGCATGGATGAGAAAAGTGGATCCCTCAAAATGCTAAGGACAAAAGGATTGGCTCAAGATCAAAGCACAAGACTCTACATTTTCCATTTTAGTGATCCAAGATCACATTGAGTCTATAGGAAAAGCCAATACTATCAAGGAGGGATGAGGTGTTGCTTAATGAGTTTCTTACTCAAAATGCTTAGTGATATGCTCCAAAGCCCTCAATTACTTTCTCACATCCACATATGACCCAAACCAAAAGTCAAACTCAGCCCCACCGGAACTATCTATCCGGCGCCACCCTAGTCTTTTTGGTCTCACCGATAGGGATCTCGGTCTCACTGAGATGGGATTGCAATCTCTCTGTTTCCCTTCGTAACATTCCGGTCAAACCAAGATGAGCGATCGTTCCCACAGAGATTGCAATGCAAACTCACTGTTTCCCTTTCGTAACATTTCGGTCTAACCGAGATGAGCGAATCAGTCCCACCGAGTCTGCCTCACCACCCCTCTGTTTGTCTATTACCAAAATCGGTCTCACCGAGTTTGTGTGATCGCTCTCACCGAGATTACGTTATGCCCTAACCCTAACCATATCGGTCCCACCAAGTTGACATATCGGCTCCACGGAAAATCCTAACAGTCACATTATTTGCTAGATTGGTCCGACCGAATTTCACGATTCGGTCCCACCGAGATTGGTAAATTGTGTGTAACGGTTAGATTTTGTGTGGTGGCTATATATACCCCTCCACCCACTTTTCATTCATGGAGAGAGCCATCAGAATATGCCTACACTTCCAACATACATTTTCTGAGAGAGAACCACCTACACTTGTGTTGAGGTCAAGATATTCCATTCCTACCATATGAATCTTGATCTATAGCCTTCCCCAAGTTGCTTTCCACTCAAATCTTCTTTCCACCAAATGCAAATCCTGTGAGAGAGAGTTGAGTGTTGGGGAGACTATCATTTGAAGCACAAGAGCAAGGAGTTCATCAACAACACACCATTTGGTACTTCTTGGAGAGTGGTGTCTCCTAGATTGGCTAGGTGTCACTTGGGAGCCTCCGACAAGATTGTGGAGTTGAACCAAGGAGTTTTTAAGGGCAAGGAGATCGCCTACTTCGTGAAGATCTACCCTAGTGAGGCAAGTCCTTCGTGGGCGACGGCCATGGTGGGATAGACAAGGTTGCTTCTTCGTGGACCCTTCATGGGTGGAGCCCTCCATGGACTCGCGCAGCCGTTACCCTTAGTGGGTTGAAGTCTCCATCAACGTGGATGTACGATAGCACCACCTATCGGAACCACGACAAAAACATCCGTGTCTCCAATTGCGTTTGCCTCCTCAAACTCCTACCCTTTACCTTCATATGCAATTGTTTTACATTCCGGTGCTACACTCTTAGAATTGCATGTGTAGGTTGATATCTTGACTAGTGCTAAGTTGCTAAAATCTGCCAAGAACTAAAATTGGGAAAAGGCTAGATTTTTATTGGGTCAAGTAGTCTAATTACCCCCCCTCTAGACATACTTTCGATCCTACAAGTGGTATCAGAGCTTTGGTCTCCATTTGCTTTGATTTCCATAGCTTTTGGTGATCATAGCCTTGGTTACACAACCTAGGAGAGTATGTCGTCTAGCAAGGGAAATTACCACCATAGAGGTCCTTACTTTGATGGTACTAATTTTTCTAGTTGGAAGCATAAGATGAAAATGCATATTCTTGGACACACCGCCGCCGTTTGGGATATTGTGTGTATTGGCTTGCAAGGTGAATTCTTTGATGGGAGAGAACCGAACCGTGAAGCTACCGCGAAAGAGTTGAAGATGCTGCAATACAATGCTCAAGCTGGTGATATCCTCTTCAACGGATTGTGCGCCAAAGAATTCAACAAAATCAGTCGTCTTGAGAATGCAAAGTAAATTTGGGATACTTTTATTGACATGCACGAAGGTACCGACTCCGTCAAGGAATCCAAATTGGATGTGCTTCAAAGTCAACTTGACAAGTTCAAAATGAAGGATGGTGAAGGTGTCGCTGAAATGTACTCTAGGCTTGCTCTCATCACAAATGAGATTGCCGGCTTAGAAAGTGAAGAGATGACTGACAAATTCATCATCAAGAAGATCCTAAGAGCCTTGGATGGAAAATATGATACCGTGTGCACATTGATCCAAATGATGCCCAATTACAAAGATCTCAAGCCAACGGAAGTCATTGGAAGAATTGTTGCTGATGAGATGTCACTCAAGGATAAGGAGGAGCTCCACAACAAGTCAAGTGGTGCTTACAAAGCCTCATGTGAAGCTCCCACATCATCAGGTGAGAAACAAACCTTCAATGAAGAATTGAGCCTAATGGTGAAGAACTTCAACAAGTTCTACAAGAGTAGAAGCAAGGAAAGAAGTTCCAAGTCAAGGTCCTACAATGACAAAAGATCTTCTAGTCGTGAGCATAATTGCTACAATTGTGGAAGACCCGGACACTATTCCAATGAGTGTACGGCTCCCTACAAAAGAATAGAAGATTCTCCAAAAAGAAGGAGCAGAAGAGAAGAATCACCATCAAGAGAAAGGAGTAGAGATGATCGTTATGAACGAAGAACATCCTGGAGAAGCAAGGATTCGGAAAGGAAGGACAAGTCATCAAGGAGCTACACAAAACGAAGACATCAAGCTCATGTTGGTGAATGGGTATCCGGCTCCGACTCCGACAATCACTTTGACTCCGAATATACTCAAGATGAAGGTGTTGCCGGTCTAGCACTTGTGTCAACCAACTCCTACGACATATTTGACTCACCGAATGAAGGATTTGGAAGATGCTTCATGGCTAAAGGCCCAAAGGTATCACACCCCGAGTATGTTGATTTCAATAGTGATGAAGATGACTTGTTAGGTGATGATGATTTACTTGTTGACAACTCAAGTGATGAATACTATGATGAAACATCAATTAATCATGCTAATCAAGATAAAACGAATGACAATGATAAGGAGAAGATTGAGCTCCTAACTAAAGAACTAAACACTCTTAAGCTAGCTCATGAAACTATCTTAGGAGATCATCGAGAACTTTTAACGACTCATGAGAAGTTACGCTTTGAGAAGCTCAACCTTGAGCAAGAGCATGAGTTTTTAAAGGCAATCAATGATGATCTTCGCAAGAAAAGTTCTTCTTACATTTTCATGTGTTTACTCTTATCCACTTACATGTCACAAGTCAAGTCTAGTAACAAGAACAAGAAAGATTCTTCTTCTAGTAGTAACAACAATCATGCTAAATCCAATGTTGTTGCTTCTAGTAGTTCTCTTGATTCCACTAATGATTCTCTTATTCAAGTTACACTTGAGCAAGAAAATAGCTTATTGAAGGGAATTATAGAGAAAGGTGTTTACAAAAGTCTTGCCAGAAGTAAGCAATTCAAGTAAATTGTACGCAAGCAAGGAAGGCACCAGAAGAATCAAGGTGTTGGTTTTAAACAAAAGTTCAACGCCAATGGAGTTGAGTGGGAAGAAGATCAATACCCCAAGACGAAGTTTGTTCCTCAACAAGAGAAGTATGAACCTACTTCTTTCAAAGGGACACAAACTCAAGATGATCTTCCACCACAAGACCACAAGCAAAAAGGCAAGGACAAGCTTCAAGAGGAGATTGATGCATTTGAAGAAGCTCCTAAGGCCTTAGTCAAGTTGGTTCCCAAGACTACATCAAGTTCTACTTCATCAAGTACAACTACAACTCCAAGGACTCCCATCAAGATGATGTGGATCCAAAATAAGAAGAACTAGAGAGTTCTTGAGGGTGACTCCACCAACATACTTCACTCATATCATTTTGGCAAGGACAAGTGCAATCAACTTCCACATCTTGCGCTAGTTCAAGGAGTCACAAACCCTCTTGTTGGTAAGACAAGGGACAAGGTAACCTAATGCTTTCATGGACATCATCTTGGTATGCATCACTCTATGTCCATGGATATCCTTGTTTGTTCCTTGTGGGAGTAACCCATGTAGGTATTGAAAGTGCAACTCACTCCAATGGATTTCTCCAAATGATCTACATCAACATTGAGCATCCACATCTTCAACACCTACATGAAGTCATCATGGACAAAACCCAAGGTTAGTTCATCCCTCTTAGGGGGGATCTCACATCTAGGGGGAGCTTTACTCTAAGTATTGAGCTAAAGCAACTCTAATGGTGTGAAAACAACAATGCTTTATGTAAAAAAGGTAACCCCACTTGTGCTTAAACGATGAGTATGACCTATGATCAAATGTTCTCATTTTACTCCTATGTCAATATACTCATATATAGATGACCTAGTCATCGCAAATTGTTTGATAGATGCTAGTATTGGTTGTGCATTCTTTGCCACATATTTCATTTGCCATTTTATTGTGTGAGCATGTTGATTGCATATTTTACTCATTCGAGGACATCCACTTGTTGCTTTGATTGTTTGGTTTCTTTTCTTTTGCCAAGTGGATGGACAAGAATGCCTAAGAACCTTCTCTAGCTATCTATGCTTTTCTTGTCTCAAACTCTATTCATGCTGCATCAAAAAGTTTGATCAAGTCAGGTTCGAACCACTCTGAGTGAGGAGCACTCGAAGTCCCCGATTCATCATAGACTTAAACTTCCAAAACCTCTATGTGCAATTCGGTCTGACCGATTCACCATTTTTGGTCACACCGAGATCACTAAGTTGATCTAGGTTTTCAACCTCGGTGCAACCGATTAGAACTTTTTGGTCACACCGAGTTGCAGTAACTGCTTGCAGTTTTGCATCTCGGTGCCACCGAGTTGTTCCACTCGGTCACACCGGCAGGGTCAGGCTATATATACCCCCGGGTCAAATTTTGGAAAAAAATTCGAAACCCCTTCGCCCACGCATAGCCTGCTTTGCCTTCTCAGGTCTCCGGATCGTCCTCCTGGTCGCCAGCGACCTCCCGCCGCTGGTCTCCGCCGCCGTCAATGGCATTCTGCCCCGCCATTGCCGCCGTAGCAAGTTCATCGCCGCACTAGGGTATGGACTTGAACTTTGTGCTATCCTTATCTCCGATTCCTAGCACATTGCATTGCCATGAATCTTGCCACGTTTGAAATCATTTTATCAAGCGAAAGCACTCCATAGATTAGATTTGATTTGAAAATTTAGGGTTAGGTTTCCGCCGAATTCATCTCAGACCGACTGAGTTGTAGAAATCGGTCTCACCGATTTAGCTCAGGCCATTGCACATGTGATTCTCGGTCTGACCGAGAATTGCAAATCGGTGTGACCGAGATTGATTCTTTGTGAAACCCTAGCACTCTTGGTGCCACCAAACTGTGACTCGGTCTGACCGAGTTCACTAGTTTAGGTTCCAAAAGCTGCTTCAGTATCACTGAGTTTACAAATCGATAGCTCCGAAATGCTTTCTGTGGAAAACTAAAAGTAAGTTTAAGATTCAATTATTTTGCAAAAACCTCTGTGCTTTGTGATGCTCATCCACTCTACCTCATCTACGTCTATTCACAGGGTCTGTTGTCAGTGAATTTGCAATATGTCTAATCAAAGTGACAGCCAAAACAAGTCAGAGGAGCAAGCTCAGATGAGTGAGGGCACTAGTTGTCGGATTTCGGGTTCCGGCAGACCCTTACGGTTCGAACTCTGGGGTGCGCGCAAAGATCTCTCCTCTACCAACTCACGTCTCATCGCCTCGCAAAGGACCTAGGCTACACGATGAACAACACAAGGGACGCAAGGTTTATACTGGTTCGGGCCACCATTGTGGTGTAATACCCTACTCCAGTGTGTGGTGTGGTGGATTGCCTCTGGGGCTGATGATGAATAGTACAAGGGAAGAACAGCCTCGTGAGGGATGTTCTTGTGATGGTGTTGTCCCTTTGGAGGGGGCGATTTCCGGTTTCCTCTAGATGAGTTTCTCTCTGGATCAGATCCCCTCTCTACTGCGATGGCTAGCCCTATTTATAGAGCGAGGCGCTGATCCTCTTCCCAAATATTGAGCGGGAAGGGCGCCAACAATTGGCCATTTTGAAGGGGCACATCTAGTACGCTTATCCTGACTAAAGTTGGTCCTCGCCTGCCAAAGACTCTGACGATGACGCCGTCTTGGGCTCCACGGTGACCTCCATCCTGCCGTTTTGCTGGTCTTGGTCTTGTTGCACCGAAATGGTAGCCTTTGCTTGATACCTTGGCCTGCGCTTGCCCCCTTTGCACCAAAAAGGAAACAAGGACACTACGCAGGCCGGCACCCGCCTGGCGCCCGCCTCGCTTCGGTCGTCATGGCTTGCGTCACGGGCCCCTCGTGAGGTGCCCCTGCCTTGATCTCTCCGCCTACTTGTGAGCCTTCCTGATGAGGCTATGCCTGAGGTAGCTGCCTATTGTTCGCCCCGCGAGGCTTGGACCCTTCGAGGGTCTTGAGCTTGTGTTGACGAAGATGGGCCGTACTGGGCCACTCCTTGAGCCACGCTGCAGGCCGCAGGCAGGCAAGTCCAGGTACCCCCATTCCCAGAACACCGACGGTAGCCCCTAGGCCCAAGGCGCGCCCGGACTTGGCTTAGCAGAGAAGCAAAGGGGAAAGTGTGAAGCGTCGCGGGTTCTAACAGCCTGCGGCCTTGGGTGCCGTGTGGCGGTTGATTGGACGTGGGCGTCTCCGCTTCCGCACGACGCCTCCGCAACCGTTCGACAAGACAAGTCCCTGCATGCAAAACGGGTCATGATTAGCTGTGATCGTAGAGACCGACGGTTGGCCTCCCCCAGCTATAAGTACGGAATGACGCATGCCCTTCTAGTCCATCTCTCCTTGCTCCGCCTCTTCTTCTCCACCCCGACGACAATGGCGCCGATTCGCCGGTTCTCCGCTGAAGAAAAGGGGAAGGCCCCCCGAGAGGGGCCCGTCCCACTCCCACTGAAGAAGTGGCCAGTCCCCTGCCGCCGAGACGAGGGCGCTCGGCAGGAGGTGTCGAGGCCTTGGTGCGAGCGACCTCCTACTGGATATCCGTTGCCCTTGTACACCCAGGCTGGAGGCCCTGGGGAAGAGGGCGATGAGCGGCGCCGCCTGCGTTGCCGGCGTCGCCGACGGATCACAGCGGTGCGCATTGTCCCTCCTGGAGTTCATGCGGCGAAGTCCTCCCGTGAGCTCGTGCTTCAGGCCACCATGCCTTCGAGCTCCTGGATCCGCCTTCCTGCATCCTTCACCTTTGAGATACCACCGAGGGGGCCTCAGGAGCTCTGGCTACAGCACGCCAACTGCAGCACCCCTGCGACCGAAGCGGAGGTCGAGGTCGTCGCCCCTGGGAAGGTCTTCATCACCTGAGGCTGGGGCGAGATCGCCAGGATCTGCCGATCGGAGGGGGCCCTCGTGATCCACTTGGAATACGATGGCGCCTCCCTGATGCTCGTCAAGGTCTTCGATGAGGAAGGACGCCGGCTGGAGTGCTGCCCCAGAGGCAGCGGCTGGAGCTCCGTAGTGGCGAGGACCAGGCCTGCTGCCTGCTTCTCCAGCAGCTACTCTGGTGGCAGCGGGCGTGTTGGAGGGTCCAGAGACTCCTCCGGACTCTTCCTGACCCCGACGATGAGCGACGATAGCTACGAGCCCCCGAGCTCGCGCCGTGCCCGGAGCAGGGCTGGCGCGCCCGGCGATCAGCGTGGCTGATGTGGATGGGGTTGGCGCTGGCCTTGCGCGGCCCACTGTTGATGATGGCGTCTGCCGTCGTGGTTCCTGTAGTTAGGACTCCTTAGGGTTCACGTCTTTTTTCCCTGCGAGGAACCAAGAACACACCCCGCGGGGGCTTGTAAGGTGTTTGTAGTCTCTTTTGTTAATATGATCCTCATCATGAAGTAGTGTGAGATGCTCATCCCGTCTCAGCTTGGTCCCTCCTTTCTAACCTCACGAGGGCTTGGTGCTCTGCGCCGACAGGTCCCGGTCCCTAGGCAGGCTTCAGCTGTCGCTGGTATGCCAGGTCGCAATGCTATGGTCAAGGCCAGGAGGTGAGTGGCCCGAGGTCCAGTAAGAGCCCCGAGGCGCGATGCTCGGGAGGTCCCCTTTAGCGCTCAAGCAGCCGCCGCTCGGTGAGAAAGGAGCACAACGTTGCCATTATGGGGCTACATTAGGCACAAGGTTGGTGTTGCGATAACTAGTAGTTCCGGAGAATGACTTATCTTGGGAGCTTGAAGCCATTTCCCAGCGCGGTGACAGGCCCGCGCGCCAGCGGCTAAGGAGTTGCCTGGTGAGGTCCTCGCGAGCCTCCTCCCTCTCTCCTTCAGTCCCCTTCATGCTCTACGTCCTCGGGTCCCGGCCCTCGAGCGAGCTCAGCCATCGCTGGTATGCCAGGTCGCGATGCCGTGGTCAAGGCCAGGAGGTGAGGGCTGGAGAGCCAGTAAGAGCCCGTGAGTCGCGATGCTCAGGTGCCCCCCTTTAACGTGCAAGCGGCTTGTGCAGGCGAGAGGGAAAGAGAGACCATGAAGGCATCACCCGACGCTACCCCTTAGAGAGATCCTACGAACTCATCACAAGGAAAACGAGAGTTGCCGTTACAATTGCCAGCCAGCTACTGGATGCTCCGGAGGGGTGACGTGGGCACTGAGGGCCTGGTGAGGTGGCGCCTTGCGGGGCTGCCATGGCCAGAGCTCAGCCACTCAGGTTGGTCGACGTTGCAGGGACGGACCCATGCACAAGTGTCGTGCCTGGGAGAGCAGCTCCATAAGTTTGTGTCAATCGAGTGGGCGATTAAGTCACGCAGGTTAAGAGCGAATGGGAGGTTAGATTAACTTAAACAGGTGCGAGAGCGATACACGCCGCTGGGTCAGGCCCGATCGGCTAGGGGATAATGCAGCCCGAGGGGCGCCCCCAACAAAGTAACCTAAAGACATGAACAAAAGAGATAACGCCCCAGGGACGGACCCACGCGGCCTGGGAATGATGCAGCCCTAGGGGCACTCCTAGCTGAAATGGAACATGAAAAGGTGTCACCTGATACCGTTGAGGATGGAGGAATGCTGAAGTAGCGGACGACGTGCACTGCAGAAGCCGGTCCTCATGAGCCCCCAGGGCCCAGAACCTCGGGAGGCTCCGGGGGCGCAGGCGGCTCTTCAAGGACCATCTCCATCTCCGCCAGGACAGTGGAATGCCTGACCTCCTGAGCCTCCAGAATGTTCCTCAGCAGGCGCTGATGAGCGGCAACCGCATTTGGCAGGCCGAGAGGCATGCGAACATAGCTGTGGGGCGGACCCTCGCAGCGTCCCACGCGCGAGGGCCAGAGGCGCTCCTGAGAGGAGGCTCAGTTGAGCCCTGGTACGTCGATGCAGACGCGTAGCCCACCATCCTCGCCTGAATGGGGAGCTACGGCGGGTAAGCGGCGGCTGCCGCACATGACTCTCGACTCCTGCAGCTCCTGCATGATCTCGCTGATGAACCCCTGAGGGTTTGGCCCTCCTTGCCTCGTACCTTCCTGAGGGAAGCGTGCTTTTAAGAACACCTCCAAGTGGTGCCTGAGCGCCTCCCTCGTGACCTTGGCAAAGTCGGTGGCCCTCCAGGAGAGAGCCCCCGATCCTTGCCGGAGGAGGGCGCTGGGCGCGCCTTCCTATGCGACAGAAGGAGGCGCCCCTTGAACGGGCGCGGATCCTGACGCAACACCACTGGAGGGGCCTGCCTCCCGTTGGTTCGGACTAGGTGATGCTTTCTTCTTCTTAGGGACTGCCTCGGGGAGACTCCCGCTCCTGTGATCCGGGTCTTCGATTGCTGCGGCCTGGAAGGCACGCTCGAGAGAACACACTGCATCCTTCTCCCCGCCCTGTGATGACTCCACCGCTTCCTGGCATCTTGAGGACATTGTAGCCATGGTGAGTCACCGCCATATACTTGGCAAGGGCCGGATATCCAAGGATGGCGTTGTAGGGCAGGCGGATGTGGGCGATGTCGAAGTCAATGAGCTCTGTGCGGAAGTTCTTGCGCTGTCCAAAGGTGACGGCGAGGCGGACCTGCCCTATCGGGGTGGTAGAACCATCAGTGACTCCTGAGAAGGGCTTGGTTGGCTGAAGCTGATCATACGGCACTTGGAGTTCGTTAAAAGTTTCGACAGACAGAACATTGAGGCCTGCTCCACCATCGATAAGGGTCCTGGTGACTTGCACATTGCCGATGACTGGGGAACAGAGCATCGGGAGGACCCCGGCTGTGGCTGCGCACTTAAGCTGATCCGCCGAGCTGAACGTGATGGCGCATGTGGACCACCGGAGAGGGCGCGAGGCCTCGAGCTTCGGGAGGACTGCATTCACCTCGCGAGCGAACTGTTTGAAGACACGTTAAGAGGCTGGAGCCTGAGCTCCGCCCAAGATGCAAGCGATAGCTCATAGCTCCTGGAAGCCCCCAGCCCCCTCGTCCTGATTATGGTCTTCATTTCTCCTTGGCGGTGGTGGCAGAGGAGGGAGGCCTGCATTGCCTTGTGGGCGATCCTCACGAGGCTGGTCCCTCCAGACCCCCTCGCGAGGCTGGTCCTGCCAGTGATTCTCACGAGGGCGATGACGCCACCCTTGGCGAGGGCCACGGTCTTCCCATCGTCCTCCACCTCTTCCTCGTCCGCAGCCATAGCCCCAGTCAATGCGCTTGGGGCATCGGCCGCCTCATCCTTCTCGCACGGCCCTGAGCTCTTGACATTCGTTGGTGTTGTGAGTGTGGAGGTCGTGGTACACGCAGTACCGGCTGCCCTTGGACGACTCCGGCTGATCTCTACCACGCTTGGTATCTGGCTCGGCTGCGAGCACAACTACTCCTTTGCGCTTCACATCCTTGGTCTTGGGCTTCTTCTCCTCCGGGTCAGCAGCTGGAAGCTCGAGGAGGGAGAGGCGTCCTTCCTCGGCCCTGGCGCACTTGGTTGCCAAGTTGAACAGCTCCAGAGAGGTGCACAGGTCCTCGTGGGTTGCTAGCTCTTCCTTCATCTTGACGTCTCGAACGCAATAGGAGAAGGTTGAGATGATGGCCTCCTCAGTCACCCTGTGGATCTTGAGGCGGGCATTATTGAAGCGCTGGATGTACTTTTGCAGGGTCTCTCCTGGCTATTGCTTGATGCGGCGCAGGTCACTCATGGCCGGGGGCCGGTCACGAGTGCCTTGGAAGTTGGCGATGAAGCGAGTGCGCATCTCGTCCCATGAGGAGATCATACTGGGAGGCAGGTTGAGGAGCCATGTACGGGCGCCATCCTTGAGCGCCATGGGAAACCAGTTCGCCATGAACTTTTCATCCTGTTGGCCGCCTCGATGCCCAACTCGTAGAGCTGGAGGAACTCCGCAGGGTCAGCAGTGCTGTTGTAGCGAGGAGGCAGATCGGGCTTGAACTTGCCCGGCCAAGCTACGCTGCGCAGCTCAGCGGTGAAGGCACGGCAGCCCGCAGTGGCCACAAGAGGCCTTTGGTGACGAAGGGCTTGATCTTGGAGGTCTTCGCACGCTGCCGCCAGGAGCAGCGCGAGGTCTTGGTGCGCTGGAGCAGGAGCGCGGTCATGACATGCTGGTGCAGGGAGCAAGCGAGCACCTTCCTGGGGGTGAGGTATCTCTTGGCAGCTCTCTTTCTTACTGGGCGGGCGCTGGACGCAGCGGGTCCCGCCCAGGGGCCGCGCACCTTGGGGCCAGGGCGCCTTCTTGAGGGGGAGGCGGCGGAGGCGCCTCCGGAGCTGCGTTGCCCGCGCAGGGCGGAGGGCGATGCAGTGAGAGGGATGGTGCAGGGGAGCCCCCTGCGGCACTGACGAGCTCGGTGATGCGAGTGAGCCACTCATCGTAGAGGTCGTCGACAGTACGGTACTGCAGGAGCTCTTGCGCCAGGAGCAACGCGGCGTGCGCGTCCGCAGGAGTGCGACGGGCGTGCGACGACGAGCCTGCTGGAGTCAGGGACGGGGTGGCGGTGCGGCCTTCCCATCGCACCGAGGGATGCAAAGATGACACCTGCTGCTCATTCCCCGCCGGGCCGGTGGCGGCATGGGCGGCAGACAACGGGGAACGACGGGGAGGACCGCCGACGGGGGCCATCTGGGTGACATGGGTCGCAAGGCAGCCCGACGCTCGACACGGGCTCGACGAGCGTCAGACATGGATGCGACGGACGACGAAACGCAAGACGGCGGAAGACGTGATTCAGGCGCACCCCTACCTGGCGCGCCAAATGTCGGATTTCGGGTTCCGGCAGACCCTTAAGGTTCGAACTCTGGGGTGCGCCCGAAGATCTCTCCTCTACCAACTCATGTCTCATCGCCTCACAAAGGACCTAGGCTACACGATGAACAACACAAGGGACGCAAGGTTTATACTGGTTCGGGCCACCATTGTGGTGTAATACCCTACTCTAGTGTGTGGTGTGGTGGATTGCCTCTGGGGCTGATGATTAATAGTACAAGGGAAGAACAGCCTCGCGAGGGATGTTCTTGTGATGGTGTTGTCCCTTTGGAGGGGTCGATTTCCGGTTGCCTCTAGATGAGCTTCTCTCTAGATCAGATACCCTCTCTACTGTGATGGCTAGCCCTATTTATAGAGCGAGGCCCTAGTCCTCTTCCAAAATATTGAGCGGGAAGGGTGCCAACAATTGGCCATTTTAAAGGGGAACATCTAGTGTACTTATCCTGACTAAAGTTGGTCCTCGTCTGCCAAAGACTCTGACGATGATGCCGTCTTGGGCTCCACGGTGACCTCCATCCTGCCGTTCTGCTAGTCTTGGTCTTGTTGCACCGAAATGGTAGCCTTTGCTTGATACGTTGGCCTGCGCTTGCCCCCTTTGCACCAAAGAGGAAACAAGGACACTGCTCAGGCCGGCGCCCGCCTGGCTTCGGTCGTCATGGCTTTCGTCACGGGCACCTCGTGAGGTGCCCCTGCCTTGATCTCTCCGCCTCCTCGCTAGCCTTCCTGACGAGGTTGTGCCTGAGGAAGCTGCCTGTTGTCCGCCCCGCGAGGCTTGGCCCCTCGCATGGATCTTAAGCTTGTGTTGATGAAGATGGGCCGTACTAGTCCTTGAGCCACGCTTCAGGCCGCAGGCAGGCAAGTCTGGGTACCCCCGTTCCCAGAACGCCGACACTAGTCCCTCAAGCAGTTATGATGAGGGTAGCAGGAGCACACCCAATAATTTGCCAAAACCAGCCACCAAGACAAGGAAGAAGAAAACCTCAGATTCTGAAGATGAGGACTATATTGCTGCTGAGGATGAGGCCACTTCTAAGAAGAAGGTGCTGAAAAAGGAGTATGGCACATCTCCTACCACAAAACCAGGCATGAATAGAAAGGCACCTGCCAAGAGAGTGCCCACATCCAAACCTAGGAAGGTTGCCACTGGTGAAACCATGAAGTTCACCATTGAGTCTGATAAAGAAGCTGCTGGCCAAGATAAGAAGAAGAAGAGGGTCAGAACCACTACTACCAAAGTACTTAGCAAGCCCTCTATGAAGAGAGACTCTGATGAGGAATAAGAAGAGGAAGATGATGTTGCACCAGCTCCTAAAGCTCAGAAGCTAATGGGAGATGCAATCAAGTCAGGGGCTGCTCCATCTAAGCCCAAAGCTGCTCCCAAGGCTGCTGCTCCAGCACCAAAGCCTAAACCCAAGAGGAACACTAGAAGTATTCCTGCATCAGAGAAGAACAAGGCCCCATTGCCTGAAGCTGATGAAGAAGATGATGATTCTCTTGTTCTGAATAAGTTGAAGCCCAAGATTCCTCACCATAATGATGCTCTTCCAGTTGCTAAAGACATGCATATCAGAAAGGATGTTGGACTGAGATTGTGGAGATAGTCAGATCCTTAGGCTGTGAGGAGAAGGACGGCAGTTGACTACAGGTTCAACATAAAGGAGCAACAAGACTTTTATGAAACAATTTTGCTTGACAAGAAGCCCATTGTGTGTGACATGAGATGGATCAACTGGGAATACATCTAGAAGAATGAAGCTCACTATCCAGGAGTATATGACAACTTCAAGTCTTGTGGAGTTGATGACTTTGTTGCCCAGAAGCTCACCAAGTGGAATGATGAGCTCATCATACAGTTTTACTCCACAGCTCATTTCTACCCAGATGGAAAGATTGTCTGGATGTCTGAAGGTACTAGGTACCAATCCACTGTTGAAGAATGGGCTGAGTTGATCAATGCCCCAAAGGAATCTAAAGATGACTTTGATGTATATGTAGAGAAGAAGAAAGACCACAACTCTATGGCTCACATGTAGAAAGAGATCCCAGAAAAAGCTTTGGAAACTCACAAGCTTGGATTTGTACACTTCTTGTTGTCTGGTCTGCCTACAATCAACTGGATCCTTAGGCACACATTGCTTCCCAAGTTAGGAGATCACAAGATGATCAGAGGTCATGCTATCAACTTGCTGCACTTGTTTGATATACCTCAGAAATTCAAAGTTATGAGTCTGATTGTGGAAACAATCAAAAGGACTGGTACTGATCAGAAGAGAAGTTGTGGGTATGCTCCACACATTCAGGAGCTCATCAACTCAAAGGTGGGCATAGTGTCACGCCCAATATGCGATACTATCCTAAAGAGACTCGAAGGTCCCAGCAAAGATAGAACCGCATATTGAAACGCTTTTGAAAGGTGGATATCATTACATCAACATTACATAATAGATGGGGATACATACAAGAGGCATACAATGCAACACGAATACAACATCATCATACATAAGATCAACATCCGTCTACGGATGAATCACAAACAGAAACTCAAACGACATCCACCCTGCTAGCCCAGGCTACCGACCTGGAACCTATCCCCTGATCGAAGAAGAAGCAGAAGAAGAACTCCAAAACAAGCAAACATCGCTCTCGCGTCATGATCATCGCATAACCTGTACCTGCAACTTTTGTTGTAGTAATCTGTGAGCCACAAGGACTCAACAATCCCATTACCATGGGTATCAGGACTAGCAAAGCTTAAAGGGAATAGAAGGGGGTAAAGTGGTAAGGTTGCAGCAGCGACTAAGCATATATGGTGGCTAACATACGCAAATAAGAGCGAGAAGAGAGCAAGCGGAACGGTCGTGAAACTAGCAATGATCAAGAAGTGATCCTGAACTCCTACTTACGTCAAACATAACCCGAAACCGTGTTCACTTCCCGGACTCCGCCGAAAAGAGACCATCACGGCTACACATGCGGTTGATGCGTTCTAATTCGGATCTGGTGTCAAATTATCTACAACCGGACATTAACAAATTCCCATCTTCTCATAACCACGGGCACGGCTTTCGAAAGATCATACCCTGCAGGGGTGTCCCAACTTAGCCCATGATAAGCTTCGCGGTCAACGAAGGATATTCCTTCTCCCAGGAAGACCCGATCAGACTCGGAATCCCGGTTTACAAGACATTTCGACAATGGTAAAACAAGACCAGCAAAGCTGCCCGATGCACCGACAATCCCGATAGGAGCTGCACATATCTCGTTCTCAGGGCAACACCGGATGAGCAACCCGTACAACTAAAACCAGACCTCAAGTTTCCCTGAGGAGGCGCTGCAAAGGGCTCTGGTTCGGACTAACACTTAGACAAGCACTGGCCCGGGGGGCCTAAAATAAAGATGACCCTCGGGCTCCGGAAACCCAAGGGAAAAAGGGCTAGGTGAGGCAAATGGTAAAACCAAGGTTGGGCCTTGCTGGAGGAGTTTTATTCAAAGCGAACTGTCAAGGGGGTCCCATAAATACCCAACCGCGTAAGGAACGCAAAATCCGGGAACATAACACCGGTATGACGGAAACTAGGGCGGCAAGAGTGGAACAAAACACCAGGCATAAGGCCGAGTCTTCCACCCTTTACCAAGTATATAGATGCATTAATTAAATAAGAGATATTGTGATATCCCAACATAATCCTGTCCACCATGGAGCAATCTTCAACTTCACCTGCAACTAACAACGCTATAAGAGGGCTGAGCAAAGCGGTGACATAGCCAAACAACGGTTTGCTAGGAAGGGTGAAAAGGTTAGAGGCTGACATGGCAATTTAGGAGGCTTGAAGAGCAAATGATAGGTATCGCAGCATAGCAATAAAACGAAGCAACTAGCATAGCAATGATAGTAGTGAGATCCAGGGTAGCGGTCATCTTGCCTGAAATCCCGCAAGGAAGAAGAACGAGTCTATGAAGAAGACGAACGGGAGTGGTCCAACGAATCCTCACAACTCCGGAACGAAACCGAAGCTAACGAGAGAAGCAACCCGGAAAGAAGCAAACAACATAGTAAACAAACAAACATAACATGACATGATGCACAAACAAGTATGACGCATGTCCGGTTTAATGAGGCATGGCATGGCAAAGTGCAACAAACAATACTACAAGTTAAGTGGAGCTCAATATGCAACGAGTTGCATATTGACAAAACACCACATCAATTATTTAGTTCTCTCTCGGTTTTGTACCCATCAATATTAAATGTTGTTAAACATGGCAAGAGGTGAAGCATAAGCAAACTAACTATTTAGGCAAGTTTAAAATAGGCCGGAACAACAAACAACAATTCCGGAAAAAACCGATATGCAAATTATGAATTTGGTACTGTTCTGCCTAAAACCATATTTTAGAGTTGTTAAACAGCAAAATAAAGTGCACCATGTTAAACTAGGTATTTTTCCACCCCATTTACAGATAAATTTTATTAAAATTGGAGCTACGGTTATTTAGTTATGAAATAAATCATTTAGACATGGCATTTAGTAAATTAAATGCAAAAAACATTTTAAACATTTTAAACATGGATGCAAGCAGCATATTATTAATCTACACAAAATTCTAAGCATTTTACATATATAAATTATTTAAATCCGATGCATGGTTCATGAGTTATTATATGCATGAACATGGAGGGTTTTTCTGCAAATCTGTAATTCACTTGATAAAGCTAAATCGCAGATCTGGGAAAAAAACGTACACGGGTCGAATCTGTCTGGCCCGATAGTGCACAGGAGAGGCGGCTGGAGGGGGGGCTGCTCACGTTGGGCCTTAGCAGGCCGGTCGGTGGAAGAGGCGCTGGGCCTAGGCACGGTCAACGCACGCAGGCGACGCGCGGGGTGTCGAGGCAGAGGCGCCGTCCTCCTCTGCCCGAACTGCTGCCGCTCGATGCAGCAAAGGAGACCCGCGGCTGGAGGGGGCTTGGCGCGACGGGACGTTGCGGGGACGACCAGATCCAAGGCGGGGAGGCTCGACGGGAAGCATGGGCGGCTGGATCCGGGCGAGGACGGCGGAACTTGGCACGGCGGTGGAGCGGCGCTGCATGAGAAGCTCCATGCGGCTGGGTGCTCTAGCTCTCCTGTAGCCGAACAGAGAGAGAGAGAGGAAAGGTTAGAGAACAGATAGGGAGGCGTCAGGGAGAGAGAAAGGAACAAAAGCAGTGCGGGGCACTCATCTGCTCGTCGGGGATTTGCCGGAGCAGCGAGGCAAGGTCGGGGCCGGCTAGCAGGCGCCGTGGCTCCGGAGGAGGTCCAGCATGAGGAGGAGGTCGAGGACGGCTGGGGGTGACGGCCTGAACCTGCTGCTGGTGACGCTCGTGGTCGAACTGGGTGGGGTAGCGGCGAGGTTCGAAGGGGCCGGCACCGATCCAACGCAGAGGTGGCCGGAGGAAGTCAACAAGGAGCACGGGATCGAGCAGGCGGTCTCCTTCCTGGCGTCGGGTTCCTGCTAGAGAAGGGAGAGGCGAGAGAGATTATAGGGAGAGAAGCAGGGGAGTAAAAGAAGAGAAGGCAGGGCGTGGCGACTTGGTGGTTGCCGCCGCCGGCGCTGGTCTTCGGACAGCGAGGCGAGGAGGAGGCCAAGGACGAGGCATGGCTCGTGCAGGAGAAGGAGGGGCGCTGCAGGATTTGGGCGGCTGCGCTGCGGTGGTTGGCTCGCTGGGGAAATCGAGGGAGAGGGTCGGGGGCTGGTGGTGGTGGGGATGGATCTGGGAGGATCCCGATGAAGATGCGGGAGAGAGTGGCGGCTGGAGACTAGGAGGATCCCTAGAAATTAGGGATTTGGTCTCCGTTTAGATTAGTATATATAGTGGGTGGGTTAGGCTAGGGGCTATGTAGTCCCTCCGATCGTAATCGAACGGTGGGAGAAATAAATAGGTAGGGCGTCCAAATAAAAAACGGAGATGTTTTCTAGATGTTTGGGGATGATCTGAACCCATCGGTAACGAAAGCCCGGGTCGGTGGCTGGACAAGAGGGGAACGCTTACACGGTTGGTCTCGGAATGGTCAACGAAGCCAGGGGGACGCGGGAACCACAAACGACTATGAGAGGATGCAAGTTTGAAAACAATGACGGCAATGGAGTGCGGATGCAATGCGAATGATGCGATGATGAATGCAACAAGCAAATAAAACACACAACAACAACGAAATAAATGGAAGGCTTCTAAAGCGTCGGTCTCGGGGCGTTACAACACTCCACCACTACGAGAGGATCTCGTCCCGAGATCTAGGATGGCACCGGAGGGAAAAAGAAGAGGAAGATAAGAGGTAAAACTAAATTGCTTCTTCGACAAATGAGTGAAACCAAAGAACTTTGAGAGGTTGAAAAGTGGAGAGAAAGAACACAACTTAGTTGAACACAATCGATAGCACTGTGGTAGAAAATAGAAACAAGGAACACCATGTGTACCTTGGAGGTTGCAAAGCTATGAATGGCGAGTACAATGGACAAGAAAGAATTGAGACCACTCCGGTTGAAACGAGATAACAAGGAACAAGGAAGATCAAAATCGGATAGCACTCCGGTTGAAAAGAGATGCAAGACTTGATAAGATGAAAAGAACTTGAAGAGATGACACAACACTCCGGTTAAATGGATAAGCATGAAAAGAACAGGATCCTCACAATTTGAGATGATAGAGTGAAAGGAGCAACATCACAATGTCTCCGGAAGAAAGAATAGAAGATAAATCATGCGAATAACAGAATGGAGTAGAAAATGCCAACTTCTGCCACAAATGAGCTTGGAAAGCATCCTTGCAAAGAAGAATTGAACGGAGTTGATGGAAAATCAACAACGAAACAGAATGTAGTGGGCTGATGGAAAACATCTCAAAATTATGAGGTGACAACCGGCCACTAACTGAGACAATTGCTTGCTTGAGATCAACGAAGAGATGAAAACTGCTTTCGCCGATATGCGATACTATCCTAAAGAGACTCGAAGGTCCCACCAAGGATAGAACCGCATATTGAAATGCTTTTGCAAGGTGGATATCATTACATCAACATTACATAATATATGGGGATACATACAAGAGGCATACAATGCCACACGAATACAACATCATCATACATAAGATCAACATCTGTCTACGGATGAATCACAAACAGAAACTCAAACGACATCCACCCTGCTAGCCCAGGCTGCCGACCTGGAACCTATCCCCTGATCGAAGAAGAAGCAGAAGAAGAACTCCAAAACAAGCAAACATCGCTCTCGCATCATGATCATCGCATAACCTGTACCTGCAACTGTTGTTGTAGTAATCTGTGAGCCACGAGGATGTAACGCCCCGAGTCCGATGCGCCAGGTGTCTGCCAGTTATTCACCGTTGTTGCCATGTCATTTGATTGTGTGTTGCATTTTATCATGTCATCATGTGCTTTTCATTTTGCATACGTGTTCGTCTCATGCATCCGAGCATTTTCCCCGTTGTCCATTTTGCAATCCGGCACTCCTATGTCCTCCGGCGTTCTCCTTTTGCCTCTCGTTTTGAGCGGGTGTTAAACATTCTCGGAATGGACCGAGTCTTGCCAAGCGGCCTTGGTATAGCACCGGTAGACCGCCTGTCAAGTTTCGTGCCATTTGGAGGTCGTTTGATACACCAACGGTTAACCGGGTAACCGTAAAAGCCCCTTCTCCTTGCAGCCCAACACCCCTTCCAAATTGGCCCAAAACCCACCTAACTCCCCTCCATGCTCTCGGTCGTTCGATCACGATCGTGTGGGCGAAAACCGTGCCTCATTTGGACTCTCCTAGCTCCCTCTACCTATAAAACTAGACCTCCCCCAAAATTCGCGGATCATTCCCCCCGAAACCCTAGAATTTTTTCCTCTCCGCCGCCGGACGCGT